>NW_024341893.1:1251216-1284784 GCF_902729225.1 Pteropus medius | reverse complement strand
TGTGTGTGTACATACTACCTTCTGTTAATCTGTCCATCTGTTGGTGGACACTTGGGTTGTTTCCACCTTTTGGATGTTGTGAATAATGCTGCCATGAACATGCACGCACAGAAATCTGTTTCAGGTCCCTGCTTTCAGCTCTTTTGGGTACATACCCAGAAGTGGAATTGCCAGGTCACATGGAAACTTTAATTTGTTGAGGAACTGCCAGACTGTTTTTCCACAGCCACCGAACATTTATTTACATTCCCTTTAGCAATGCAGAGGGTTTTTAAGTTCTCCACATCCTTGCCAACACTTGATAGTTTTTGTTTTTTTGATAACTGCCATTCTAATGGGTGTCTAAGCCAGCATGTTTAAAATTAAACAGACTGTAACAAAACATAATGTATTACACAGAGTAAGAGCAAGAATTGTTAATGAAACTTTGGTTTCAATCTGGGGTGTGTGTACTGGGTCAGGACGTGAAATACACTTCTTACCCTTGGCCACGAAGTTTGAAAAATGCTACTAAAGGGTGTGAAACTCTAAATTACCTTCATTTCATCCTACATCTAGGCTTTAGTAAGTGCTGGTCCCTCTACTTGGGATGCTCCTCTCCCGTTTCCCTGGCTAACCTTACAAACTCCACAGATGTTTGCCTAACACCACCTCCACCTCGTGAGAAGCACTCCCAGTACTGTGTCCTCTGTTGTCCTCATAGTACTTACTAGAGATTATGTTTTTAATTGTACGTTAAATATCGCTCTTTCACTAGACTGTGAACTCAGATTACCTTGCTCATGAGTAAGCACAGCACTGGTAGTTAAGGCTGCGTTCTGGGGCCAGACAACATAGGTTCAAATTCTCACTCTGGAACTTAACCAGCTGCAGGATCTTGGGCAAGTTAATTAACTTCTCTGAGCCTTAGTTTCCCCTCTGATAAAATGGGGGACAATATTGGCACCTATCTCACACGGTTGTTGCAAAACTTAAGTGAAGCTAATATGTATAAAGCACTTAGAACAGGATAGTAAGGGAACCCACGAGAGGGAGGGGAGGATTTGGGGTCCCCACCATCCTCAGCACCCCAGCAGGGCCTGGAAGTATAGTGACCCGGGTTCTAGTTCTTCAAAAGGTAGTATTATATAAGTGCTAGGTATTTTATAATTATTCACCACTTTATCCTCAACAGCTGGAATAGTAGGTACTCTCTAAATATCTGGTTAATAGAACCATTCATTAAATAACCTTATTTAACTGCCTACTTCGTGTAGGTCAGGTGCAGGACTCCATCGCTCACCAAAAGCCAAGAACCAACCCCATTTCTCCTCCCCGTCCCCCCAACCCCCGACCCGCCTAATTCCCATCCCTGTCTCCCCTTTTCCTTTGGATGTGGACGCAGAATAAGCCTGGCATGATGTCACGGGACATTTGCACAAAGTTCCTAGCGCAGTCGGTACCCAGCAGGCTTTATGGAACAGGCGCATAATAGGTGTCTAGACAGCAGGCCTTAGCACCCGGTGGACAACCAGCGCTTCCGTGGGAAGCAAGCACAATACGCTCGCTACACTTGGGCAGGAACTAAAATTCCGGCCAGGAGTCCGCCCCCTGCTGGAGAGTATCTTGCAAGCCTACTTCGTCCGTAAAGCCAACAGCCAATAGGCAAAGCGCCCCGGCGGACGGCTGCCCCGCGCAAGCGTACTCACGATCGCCGGCAGGTCTTCCGGCCGCAGCTCCCCTTTGCGGAGCTCGAGGGTACGCGCGGCCTCTTCAGGGCATGCGCACAGCGGCTCCATGTCCAGCTGAGGGAGCGCGCTGTAGCCCTCGCGTGCATGCTCGTACAGGAGGTTCCGGTGTCCTTTCTCCGTCGCGAAACTTCTTCTTGGGTTCTGGTTGCAGACGCAGGCTCCCCGAGGCAGGAGCCCCTGGCAGGCCACCAAGGGCCTCAAGCGCCGCGCGATGGACGCAGCCATCTTGGACGAGGGACAAGGAGCCACGCACTTTTCGTCCCGCCCACTCCGCGTTTAGACCAATTGCAAAGCAACCGTCCTGCTCGAGACGAGCCAATCAAGACCTTAGAAGGGGCGAGCGCCTCCCGTATCTCAAAAAAAATTTTAAGTGACAGAAGTTAACCGAGGTTGATTCTGTTGTGGCCCAATCGTCATCTATGTCCCGCCCCTTCGGAGTCCGCGAGAGGCAGAACCAGCCAATCCCTGCGGTGCTAACCCCCGGCAGTGGCTGAAGCTGGATTTAGCGTGTCTGCGGATCCTGCTGGGGTCGGTGAGGTCGGTGGAGTCCTGGGGTCTTCCAAACTTCCCCAGCCCTCTGCTCAGTTTTCACTTTCCTCCAGTATGCGAGAGGGGGCGGTTGGGTTCCCGAGAGTCTACTCAGAGGAAATTTCTTAGATTCAACCAGAAGACCCCGAGAGCGGGAATGGAGAATTTGGACCCTCGCCCTTCTGCGGCCGCTTTTCCCTTCTCTTTTCTGAGTCTCTTATCCCCTCAGGGGCGCTGCAGGCGGCGGGATGTCCTGGTCCGGCTTTCTCCGTAGCCTCAACACGTCCCTAAGTTATGGTAAGTGGGGGGCTTGGGCCGCAGAAACGAAGCTGGATGAAGGTTATCTCCTCTGGGACTTGTGTGCCTCGACCGCAACCCCGAGGGAATCAGGGTTTTAAATCAGGGTTGGTTACGCGCTGTGCTTTGGCGGAGCTCGGGCTGCAGTAGCAAGATGTGAGAAGTTGTTGGGTTGGGGCTACTACACAGCAGGCGAGTACCAGAAGTTGGAGTCAATTATTTATTTCTTCAGCGAATGCCGCACCTGCTAAATACCTTCCGTAGGTGAGACATCCAAGCAAGGCGTTTAAGTCATTCATTCAGCTGATATTTTTCAAGAGTTTTGTAAATGTCAGGTAGTGAGAGTGACGCTTTATTTATGAACGGATTCATTTAATAAATATAAAATGCTTCGCATGGGCCATGCCCTTTGTGAAGTATTTCAGTCACTTATTCACTCTGTAAACCTTTATGGAGCACCTTCTGTTTGCCACTCACCAAGGATCACAAGGCTTGGGCAAATCAGGCCTGCACCCTGCCTGGGGAATCTGGGTGGCTTGACATGCAGATCTCATGGTAGTCTCTTCTAGAAATATCTCATCCTGTTTGAGGATCCTTCTCTAACTTGAGATATGAGGACATATGGAAATACACAGTAGGGCCAGGATCTGCCCTGGATGTGGAGGGAAGTGTGAAGTTTAAGTGTGAAAGGACATCTGTGCTTATGATAAAAAGGATGGACCTCAAAGCTCTGGACTGGGAGCTTCAAGAGAGAGTGGCTCAGTCACCACTGTGGCTCCACTGTTAGCACCAGGGCACATTAGGTGCTCAATGAATGTTTGTTGAAGTGAATCCAATTATCTTTGAATCTTTTTACATCCTACATCCTACCTGTGAGCAAATCTTGTGGGGCCTCATTTTGTCTCTTACTGTGAGTAAGATGGCACCACAGGAGGGCTTGATCAGGGGAGGTGATCAGACTCAGGTGCCCCCAGGGTCCCTCTGGTTGCGTGTTGGAGCGGATGGTAGGAATGGGGAGACCTGGGAGGAAGACACAAGAGGGTGGACAGACTGCAGTGGGTGCAGTGGAGGAGGGAGAAGGGGTTTATGTGAAAGTTCAGCTGACAAGATCTGCTCACGGAGGTTGAAAGTGGGTGTGACAGAAGGAGGAAGAGAGATACCTCCCCGGAACACCCATAGCGTTGGTGTGGGGAGCCATGAGTTAACATAAGTATGATGCAGGAAACAGTATGTGACACAGTGTGAACCTGTTTGCTTTTATTATTCTGTTTAAACAGCATTAAAATTAATACCTTCCTTGCAGAATAAAATGTTAATTTATGTAAAATCTTTAAAATAGAACCTGACATGTGTTGCTCAATAAATGTTATTACTATTGTCTGTGAGCACCCCTAGATATAAAGAAATGCATCCTTGTAAAGCGCTTGGAACGGTGCCTAGAACACCAGAATTCAGTCTCTGATACTTATCTGTTCATTGGGGTAATAACTCCCTCCCTCCATCCTCTCGGGTGTGTCTCTCCAGGCCTAGCCCTGGCCCCCCGGCTCTGGGCCACCCGCCCCATGGCCACCCTGAACCAGATTCACCGCCGGGGGCCTCCGAAGTGGCCATCTCCCGGTCCGGGTCCCACCGAGGGCCGGCCGCAGCTGAAGGGTGTGGTTCTGCGCACGTTCACCCGCAAACCCAAGAAGCCCAACTCGGCCAACCGCAAGTGCTGCCGCGTGCGGCTCAGCACAGGCCGCGAAGCCGTCTGCTTTATCCCCGGAGAGGGCCACAGCCTGCAGGAGCACCACATTGTACTTGTGCAGGGCGGCCGCACCCAGGACCTGCCAGGCGTCAAGCTCAAGGTTGTGCGTGGCAAATATGACTGTGGCCATGTGCAGAAGAAGAAGTGACTGCCAGGGCCACGCATGCTGGGGTGCATGTGGAACAAGAGCCTTCCTGCAGTATCCTTGAGAAGTCGCTGGTCCTGGTTCAAATCCTGTTTCCACCTCTTCCATCGGAACCACCATCAGCCCCTGGGGGTCCTGGGTGTAAATTGGAAAAAGGTGCCCTCTGCCAACACTCTGGTGTCCACGTACAGAGTGTTGGTGCAAGGGGCCTCTTCCGCTGTGACTGTACACTACCACCATCTGATGGGAAGGGCTTGTAATAAACACACAGACCCTGTGGTTGTGATGTGTACGCCTTGCCCGTTATTCGCTCTCTGTGTGGTCTTGGAGGCTGACATCCCCTCTGGGCCTGAGTGTTCTCCTCCACTCACATCATTTTTGTTGGGTTTGGTGAAGATTAAATTAGACACTACATGCAAAGCACATGCAGATGGTTACATAACTGTTTTAAGCTTTGGAATCACAGACCTGGTTCCCCTTGGGGGTGGTGGGGCTGGGAAAGGAAAGCCCCACCCTCAAGCTTCCTCCTGAAAATGGCAGTAATTGTAATGGTGAGGAAGGGACATTGAAAGGATTAAATGGGGTGCACTGCTCCCTAAGTGGAAGCTTCTGTTATTCTCAGACTCGGCACACGCCTGGCTTCCAACCCTGCCTCTAGCGCTTAGCTCTGTGGCTTTGGATTTATTGGTTCTAGTCCTTGGGCCTGTTTCCCCTCTTGGAAATGGTCCTGAGAGTAATACTGGCCTCGCCTGACCATGTGCTTGGCCACCACGGTGCTTATATCCTTGAGTTCTGGAGCCCGACGCCTGAGCAAGCCCTGCCTCTCCTGCTTGCTGGCCAGATGACCTTGGGCAGGTCACTATACTCCGACTAAATGGCTTCAATTACGGTGCCTGACTGAGCTGTTTGGAGAACTGGCGTGGGAGCTGCTCAGTGCTGCCTGTAGCCCGCCTCGGTTTCCAGCATGGCATTTAGCACATCTCCTAAAGTTCTCATGATTTCCAGGAAGTTCCCATGAGGCCTTTTAGGATCAAGGTGGGGGGCAGATGAGTGCACTGAGTACAGACAAGGGTCCCCCACAATCTCATATTTAGCACCAACTTTATTGAGCTAGTTTGGTGGCTGTGCCCAGCTGGAGGAAGCCGGAGTCGGAACAAGAGAGCTTTCCTTCACGGCAGGCCTTGCTCCTGGAATCTGTGTGCAGGTGGGCTCAGAGAAAAGGAGGGTTTTGTCCTGCAGGAGGCAAGCTGCCCCTGAGTCAGGGGCAGGAGGTGGGAGTGGAGGACGCTTGGGGGTCAGCAGGAACTCCGCCTCAGGAATTCTGCAAGAAACAGTGCCAGTGTCGCCTAAGGGGAGGTGCCGATGGGCAGTGGAGGTCTCATGGAACCTACAGCTGAATCCCAGAGACTCCCTGAAACAGAAGGGGTTTCCTTAGATGCCCCGTTGATCCCCTCAAGGACAGGCTGCCCCAACTGGCTTCTGCTCCCCACCAGCAATCAGCTTACCCCGGAAACATGCCATCAAGATTCATTGTCCCAAGTTGTCGGCAGCTGTACCCCATTAGAAATCCTGGTTTGGCCTTAGTTTTTTGACTCAGTCTGCCAGCTGACATCCACATGTGAGAGAAAACAATTTGCAGGCAAGGTAAAAGTCTCAATTATTCCTTGAACTCCCCTGACTGGAGAAGCCGCGAGCAGCCTGGTTGGACCCCTGGTTCCTGGAACAGCATGTGGGCCACTGTGCTGAAGCAGCAGAAAGTGGGGTTCGCTGGGGGCTGGCCAGGAACAGGCCACAGGGACCCCCCCCCCACGCTGTCCCTGGGCATCCTCTGGCTCCCAGCTGCAAAGCCGCCCTTGATTGGCATTGATATCCGGCAGATGGCAGTAGGTCCTGCAAGGGCTGATCCGGCTGGCGGGCTAGGACAGGCGGATCCGAACCCTCACGCTGGAGTGTGGCACAAGGGCGCCAGAGCGCCCCGCCCAGGCACGTGCGTCCCTCCCGTACTGCTCAAAAGACACGTAGCGGATGCCCTTGCCAAAGCTGGTGAAGACGTGGGAGACCTGAGTGGGGAAGGAGAGCCAGACGGTGAGGACCTGTGGGCTCCTCTTCCTCCTCCTGGACAGATGCTCCCCGACACTGAGTCGGGACCAGCCCCTGCTCTAGGCACTGGGAATACAGCAGTGTAGAAAGCAGCACATAGCCCCTGCCCTGGTGGAGATGACTAGCAGGGGACACAGGCACTGAGGATAGATGGGGGTAAGAGGCAGAGGGGATTCTGCAGGAGGGTGGGGTTGTAAAGAGCGAAAGCAAAGTCCCCACTGGGGTGACATTTGAGCAGAGACCTGAAGGAGGGGAGGGCACCATGTGGGAAGCTGGAGGAAGAGCGGTCCAGACGGGACCAGTCAGTGCAAAGACCCTGGGGTAGGAGTGTGCCTGGAGCAGGGTGGGAGCAGTGGGAGGGGGTCAGGGAGGTAATCGGCAGATGGGGCGGGGCCTTCAGACCCAGCTAAGACTTTGGCTTCTGGCTTTTTAAAAAATTTTTTTTATAAGTTTATTTGAGCCAAACTGGCAACATATGCCAGGGTGTAAGATCTCAAATGCTCCCAGTTTCTGGCTTTTTTATCTCTTCCAGTTTCTTATTGAGCTAAAATTCACCTACCATAAAATGAACCATTTTAAACTGTACAGTTCAGGCGTTTTTAGTATATTCACAATGTTATGCAACCATCACCACTATCTAATCCTGGAACATTTCCATCACCCCAGGGGAAAAACCTTGTACCCATTAGTCACTACTTCCAGTTCCTCCCTCCTCCTACCCCCTGGCAACCACTAATCTGTCTGCTTTCTGTCTTCATGGTTTTACTAATTCTGGACATTTCATATACCTGCAGTCACATATGTGGCCTTTTGCTCCTGGCCCGTCACTTAGCATACTGTCTCCAAGCTCCGTCCATGTTGTAGCCGGGATCCGTACTTTATGTCTTTTTATGGCTGCGTCACAGGACTGGTTTTCACTCTGAGATGTAGCCATGCGGTAACTCACAAGAAGGGGACACCTGTGATCCGATTAACTTTTTAATGGGATCTTTCTGGCTGCTGAGTCTGGGTGTTGGGTGAGGGTTGGGGGAAGGAGATCGGGAGTGGAAACAAGACCACCTGAAAGGTTATGGTAATAACTGAGGTGCGATGATTATGACGGCACAGGCTTAGGAGCCAGCGTTGGCTTGAATCCGCCCCTGCATGCTCTATGGGGCCAGTGCCTTCCCAGCACTTAGAGCAGTGCCCAGTGCAAGTAGGTGCTCGACCAATGTACTTCGCACCACTAGGCTGTTGTGCTAATGAAGTGAATTAATAGGGCCAACTCTTGGAACATGTACTAAGGGCTCAGTGTTTGTTAGCTGTTATTATAAATATCCAGCGGTGATGCAAGCCGAGAAGGGAATCTGAGCAGGGTGAGAGGTTTGAGCAAGCAGGTCAGGGGTAGTCTGGAAAGCCGTCTGGACCCACCTGCCGGCAGCCTCTCTCAGTCCACTGAAGGACCGGGTTGGGTGAGGCGGAGAACTTGACCACTTCGTTTTCGTACACGTCCAGTAGGCGGACCCGAAGCCGGTAGATGCAGCCGCAGTTCTCCCGGGCACCCCACCTGCCAGGTGGCAGTGAGCCTCGATGCCGCCCCCACCCATCCAGTTTCTGGGATGGAGGGAAGGAGGCTGAAGGCGGGGCTCCCTGAACTTTGATGAGGGCCACGCACACCCACCCCATATGGAGAGATGTCAGCTTGGGGTTCTGGGGTAGGAGCCTGGGTGCTCCTGGAGGTGGAGCCAGAGCCTGAGGGAGGAGCCTGGGTGTTTCTGGGGAGGAGCCTAAGGGAGTAGGAATCTGGATGCTCTGGGGTGGCCACAGCTCTGTGGAGGAGACAGAGCCCTAGGATTTTCTGTGGAGGTGCAAGAGCATGAGGGTGGAGGAGCTGGGGTGATTTGTGAAGGAACCTGGGTGCCCTGGAGAGGAAGGGGCTCATCGTAGTCCCTCAGGCACCAAAGCCAGCCAGTGCCCCCAGCCCAACTCTGCCCCTTCTGAGTCTCAGTGTTCAGAGTACAGTGCTCCATATCCTTCTGAGGCCTTGTTGTCCACAAGCCCTTAGGGTCAGCGCAGAGTTGCAGGCGATGGGGGTGGAATGGGTGAGGGAGACACCTTGTTTCAGACCAAGCCAAGGCAGTCAGCGGCCCCCATGCCAGGAACCCTGGAGCCTGCTGGGTAGAGGGTGGGGAGGAGTGCAGAGTGGGGGCTCTGGGTTCACTAAGGCTCCACTCCTCCCTGGCTCCGCAACGATGAGATCATCACTTTTCCTCTCTCAGCCTATGAAGAAGGTACCGTAACAGTGGTTAGCCCGAGGCATTGATGGGGGCACAAAATGAGCCCCTTTTTGCAGGACTGCTGCCACCACCATTGGTTCTGGGGGCAGGCTGCCATTTTTAACTTACCAGTCAGCCACACAGATCTCGATCTGGGCGCTATCCAGCAGCTCCTGCCACATCCCCTCCATTACCAAGTCCACAAGCTGCCGCTTGAAGCACCATCTGGGAAGGGGAGATGGTGGTGGTGGGGATGGAGCAGACTGGAAATCACATCCCCCCAGAAGGCTCCCCCAACAACTCTTGTCTAAAGCCTGCTCCTCAGGGTTTCCTCTCTAGACAAGCTGTATGCTGGGCTGGGCATCCCCATTGGCCTCTCACATCCCTCTACCATTCTCTACCCCACCCTGGTCTCCAAGAGGCTGACCTGGATACGGGCCTGTCTCTAATATTTGTGGCGACTGGAACCTCAATATAAACGGAGGCCCACATTGAGCAGGGACTGCTGGGGCCTTCTAAATTGCGGGGGCCCAAGGTCTGAGGTTTTTTTTTTTTTTGCCTGTATGGACTCATCTCCCTTACCCTCTACTTCCTGTTGGGTTAGCCAACGGGAAGCTCCAGCAAGAGACAGAAGGGAGAAAAGAGTAAAATCAGGGTGTTTATCTTCCTGGCTCCCTCTCATGGGATCACAGTGGGAATGCTGTGTCTCTCAACAGAAGGGGACAGCTCCACAGTGCCCTCTCCTCAGTTTTCTCTGTCTTAATGTTTCAGTAACTGCTTCCTCTCCTTACCCTTGTCAGGCCTAGGGGTGGCAATGACCCTTCTCTCCACTGTTACTAGCCTGGGGGTCATGCAGTATCCCATGTGGTCTGCCTACACCTTTGTAAACAGCCCTTCAGCCCTCATTTGAATATGCCGTAATAATGTAGATAGTATAGTACTGATGGAAAAACTGATAAGTTGACCAGTGGAATGGAACAGAGTGCTCAGGGACAGACCTAGGTATGCATGGGAACTTCATAAATGATAGACAGCACAGTCGCTCCATGGGGAAGGGATGGGTGCTTTTGTAGATGGTGTTGGGAAAACTGGCTCAGTATATGGAATGTGTATGAGGGGGGAATTGGATCCTTAGCTAACACCACATTCATAGGTGGATTAAATCTCTAAATGTGAAAGATAAAACTACAAGTTTACTAGAAGAGCACATAAGAGACTACTGTTAGGATCTAAGGATAGGAAACAAAATTTCAAAACAAAATTTTAAAACAAAATTTCAGAAACGACTTCTAAAGCAAAAAAGAGATAAATTTGATCATATAAAAATAACAACAAAGAACACCAAATAAAGGATACCATGGACACAGTTAATACAGATGGTAAAGAGGGAGATTTCACAATGTCCGGGATGAACAAGGGAGGGACATCCAGAAGATACAAGGAATTCTTGTATATCAACAAAAATAAGATGTCAGCCCTAATAGAAAATATAAACAGGCGATTGAGAAAAAAAAAGAGGGAATCCAAAAAGCTAACAAGCACATGCAGAGATGCTTAATAATTAGTAAACTGAAATATGCAAATTAAAATTAAAACAGCAATGAGATATCGCTTCACCCCTAATACACTGGCAACTACTAGAAAGCTGGATAATGCCATGTAAGAATGGTTGAGTATTGGGGCAAAGTCAAAGAAAATGGGTATGGGGTATGAAGATAAATATAATCAACCAAGCAATCAAACTATTCTGCTGTCTTCATAGCATCTATCACAATCAGAAGCTCCGGAGCCAAATTACTTGGGTTCAAGTCCCAGCTCCACCATTTTACCAGTTGTTAGTTACTCTCTGCCTCAGTTTCCTATTATAAAGAGGAGATAACAATAGTATTTATGTCACAGGGTTGTCAGGATTAAAAGAGTTATATGTAAAGCATCTGGCAGAGAGAAGGTATTCTAAATGTTGTGTTCTTGTTGTTCTATTGTTCATGTATTTAATGTCTCCCTCCACCTTACATCTAAAATGCAAATGATCTTTCTGAATTTTCCTTGTATTTTGGCATATAAAACAATGCCTGGTACCTGGCGGGTCCTCAACAAATATATGTTGATTGACTGAATAAATGAATGAGGGGAGGGTGAAGGTGGGTGAGGATGAGGATGGTGGGGTTGGGTCCCCTCCCTCCTTGAGGCCCTTGCCTTAGGGATCGAAGGCCACTCACTCGAAAGAAGTCACGAAACAGGTCTGGGAAGGAGCCCCCGGCACCACTGTTAGGTTCTTTTCCACGGCCCAGCCATTCCCGCCGTGCTCCACCTCCCAGCCTCTGAAGCCCTCTGTTGGATACAGCAGGGTTGAAGACAAGGGATTCTCCTGCCAGCTCGCGAACCAGAGAGCCCGCCAAACTCTCTACTTGCCCGGCCCACCAGCTTCGCCGACGCGCTCCACACCCCCGCCTTCTTCCACTCTGGCTCCGCCTCCCAACAGCTGGCTTTCCTGGTCCCATCCCACGACCGCGTCACTCAGCTTTGCTTATCCACTCAGCTTCTCCTCAGTCTCGCTCTGTTCTCCGCCCCCTCGCCCCCGCCTCCAGTTGTCTCCCTTTAGCCTCTCAATATACTCGGCTTCTCCCCTGGACTAGCCCCGGGGTCCTTCCGCCATGGCCCCTAGCCCTCCTAGCTCCTCCTGCCTTGGCACCCACACTCGATTAGTTCCTCCTCCCCACAGCCATTCAATGAAGCCTCATATTTCTATGCAAGCTCCGCCCCATCAGCACCCAATCGGCTTCCAGCTCTCCCCTGGCTCCTCCCCTTAGCCCCGCCCACTGAGTCTACAGTTCCAGCGCTTCGCCACGGTCCCGCACCCTGGTTCCACCTGCTCTGTCTCACTCACCCATTCCGTTTTCTTCCACTGTCCACAGCTCTGGTTCCTCCCATCTAGTCCGTTTCTTCCCCAACCCCACCTTGGCCTCGCCCATCCAGTTTCTTACGGACCTCTTCCTAGACCACGCCCCTGACTCCCGGCCCCGCCCCTCTCCCCTCGTCCTGGCCACGCCCCGGGCCCCCATCCCGCACAGGCCTTCGGTCTACCCCGCCCTGCCCCCGCCGCGTCCCCGCCAGGTCTCCGTCCCGTCCCCGCCCCCGTGGTCAGGCCCCGCCCCTGGCACTCACGCTCTCCGCAGGAGTTGAAGATGAGGTTGCGGGCGAGGGGCGCTCGCAGGCAGTAGCGCGCCAGGGCGCAGAGCGGAAACTCCTCCTCCTCCTCGCTGTTGGGCGGGCAGCGCTGGGCCACCGCGTAGAGCGCGCGGCCCTCGGCGCTGCGGTCGCGGGCCAGCTGCAGCAGCCACACGGTGGGCCCATCCACCACGTCGCGCCATGCGCGGCACACTGAGCGGCAACGCGTCACCAACGCGCGCGGCGGCACGTGGCTCAGCACCTGCACCAGCAGCTCCGGAGGCAGCGCGTCCAAGGCTATGGGCGGGTCCCGGGGCAGCCGCCGCCGCGAGGGCCGGGCGCCCATCTCCGGCCTCTGGAATCCTGCAGGTTGAGAGGGGTTGGCGGGACAGGGCAGTCTGCCCTCCCTCCACTTCTCCCAGGACGCAAGGTCCCTGTGACTTGACCGTGACCCCACCAGCTCCAATGGACGACAAGGCGACTGCCACTGCCGGGAAAACCCAGCACCTAGTGCCTGCCGCCTAGGGCTCTGAAGGGCGATAGAGAGCGGAGGGCTTTCCCTCTGGGGCAAGACAGCTGGCCATGACTACCAGGACTGCTGACCATGGTTTCCATCTCTGGCCGGCGCCCTTGTGTCAGGCCAAGCACTTTATGTGCATGACTGTAAGTATAATGGAGACAGATGAGAAAAACCTGAGGAGGAAACCATTTCTATCCTATCCCCCAACCTGTCTCAACGCCTCGGGCCTTCGGAATTCATGAACTATCTTCAGCAAAATCTATTTCCTCAATCTCTTCACTGAACATTCTTGTCACCTTCTCGCTCTGACCGGAACCCACCTCTCCTGTAGCCTTTCCAAATGGATAAATCTCCTCCCTCCTCCGTGCTGCTTCCCGACCAAGCTGTCTCCATCCTCCACCTAAGTCCCCAGTTATGAATCTTGTCATCGGAGTAGATCGTATCCCACGTTATGCACCGTTTCCTGACCCAGATCACTACATCTCACTTCACGATTTTAGCTCCAGGCTCACTGCCACTCCCCCTGTTCTCATCATTCTTGGTGACTTTCCATATCTATGTAGGGGACCCTTCCTTCTGCCACCACTGCCTCTCTGGTCCCTGATCTGCTCTCCTCTCAGCCCCTCTCTCCCTGGTCACCCTTGTCTCAATAACCACGGCCTCTCCAGGACTTCAGTCACAGGCCTCTCTCTCCACCCTTCACCTCCTCTCTTTCCAGCTCTCCCTCCAGTGCCTCACAATCCTTTTAACCCACTGTGGTCTCCCATCCTTTGTGCCCGCCTCCTTTTCACTTCCCCTCACCCCCTCGAGTCCTCATTCCTGATCTGGTTTATATTTCTTGATTAATCATTAAAAACATGCTTTGCATACACCTTGCCTCCTCTGGCTTCCTCCTACAAGTGACCTTGGTCGAATCCAGCCCTCCACCTACCCTGTGCCTGTACCTACGCAGTTTAAAGTGGCTGAAGGATAATACACAACTCCACTTCAAGTTTATGAACTTGACCCTCAAGCCACTAAAGCTGCCCAGCAATTGGACTACATTTCTCTCATCTGCTAGATAACGACTTCACGCCTCCACTCTCCTCCTTTCACCACACCCGCTTCCACCTCTTCACTCTCCCTTTGCTTCTTATTCTGCAGAAAAAAATGCAATGATGAGAAGCGAACTTCCACAGGCCCCCACTGCCCCATCGACCACCTACCTGTCCTGTGCCCACCCACACGTCTGCAGCTGCACTTTCCCACCACGACTGCCCCTGTGTCCATCAACCCACCCCTCCCGAGCACTCCAGGCCATGGTCTCAGAGTTGTCCCTTCTCTCTGCTGCCTCTTCAGTTTCCCCCTCTGCACTGGATCATTCCCATCAGCCCACACAGTGTCAGCTCTCTTAGCTGAAAACAAACCCTCTTGACCCCACCTGCCCTTCCAGCTATGGACCCATTTCTTTGCTCCTCTTTACAAAAAAGTCGTCTATACTCACTGCCTCTGTATTCTCTACAGTTCTCTCTTAAACCTTCTCTCCTTCCTCATCCTGAAATGTCAAGGTCACCAGTGACCCTCTTGGGGCTGAGCCAATAGTCACTGTTCAGCTCTCACCTTGCTCAACCTATCAGCAGCACTTGATACAGTGGGGTTACCCCCCCCACCTTCACTTGGCTCAGGCCAGCCCTCTGGACCCCTCCCGTCTGCCTGGTGGCTCCTAGTCGGTTCTCCTTGGCCATTTCATCCTCCTCCCTCTGATCTTGCAATGTCAGGGATCAGCCTTCGAACCTCCAATTCTCCATCAACACTCACTCCCTTGGGGATCCCATCCGTTCTCATCACCTCTCACCTGGACCATCTGTCTTCCTGCTTCTTTTTCCAGTTGTCTTCCTCCTAAGCAACCAGGTCAGGTGTGAGCACCTGAGTCAGGTCCTGCCCCTCCCTGCTCAGAGTTTCTCCTGTGGCTCCATCTCACCGAGAGTGAAGGCAAAGTTTTCACTGTGGCCCACAAGGCCCCCTACCACATGCCCCCTCACTTCCCTGCCCTCATCGCCCCCTCACTCACCGCCTCATTCACACCGGTCTCCATACCCCAGGGCCTTTACACAGGCTGTTTCCTCCACCTTAATCCAGAGGATTTCTTTGCTCACCTCCATACTTCCTTCAGGTCTTTGAGCAAATGTCGACTTCTCCACGAGGTCTTCCCTGGCCATCTTATTTACAATTTCAGAGCCTCATGAGCACCACCTACTCCCCTTTTTCTTATTTTATACTTCTCTAAAACTCTTATCACCTTTGAACACACCCTGCACCTAAGTATCTAAAGTTTACTTAATTATCTTCTTTATTACCTCCACACTGCAATCACTCTGAGGACGAATCGTTGTTTACTTTGTGTACTGTATACCACAGTGTCCATGCCAGTGCCTGACACATAATAAGGGTTCGATAAAGAGATATTAAGTGAACAAATCATCACATTAGAAACCCGCTTCACAGATGAGGAAACCGAGGCACCTTTGTTTAACAAGAACTCAAGTGTTTAGTTCAAGAACTATTGAGAAACTCATTTCATTTCTCCATCAAGGGCAGACCAGACTACTGACAGAAACCTTAAGCATGGATCTAGCCAGCCAGGGTTCGAGCCTCAGCTATATTTCTTGCTAGTTACACGGCCAGGGGCACGTCACTTACCGTGTGCCTGTTTCCTCCTCTGAAAATAGGGATGTTAACAGCACCTACTTCATAAGGTTGTTGGGAGGATGAAATGAGTTAATATTTGTAAAGCACCTAAGAAAAACTGCTGTTGTCTCATAAATAAGGGTGACATTCATTTAAGATTAAGCACTAAATTGTGTTAGCTGCTATTACTACACATCATAAAAAGATGACAAGCAACCATTTAGCTATGATATTTTCATCTGGTGACATCTATAGGGCCCTTTATGCCCCTGTGCTGAGCATCTAAGCTGGATCATCTCAACTGTATTCCATCATCTTTTTTTAATGGCCACAACGATCCTTGGAGGTTGTCCTGGGTTAAGGGGCTGCAATGATCTAATGCTTATTCTGTTACCCAGTGCCAGTAAGTGCTTGATTCCTGTCAACTGTTACGATGTTTAAAAAAATTGATGAAGGTCTGGTTAAGAAATAAACCTGTCTCAGGCAAGTGGTCTGTGGACAGGGCAAGAAGCCTGACACTCCTTCGCCCCCACTACTAATTGAGTGACTCAATTACCTGTAATTTACGAGCAGGTCCACCAGCCTGCAGGGCAGGATGGGAAACTCACCAGAGTGCAGCTCCCCGGGTCAGTGCTCCTTAGGGATGTGTGGGTCACGGGCCAGCGGGAGATTCTGGAGCTGGGGGTGGCCCCTCACACTTCACCGGGAGCAAAGCCCTTCAAGTGATGTACCCTATGAGCCCTGGGTATACAAAACTCTTGATTGGGACGCTCTGCTAAAAGATACAAGGTGCTCCATAGCCACAAGTCCACACAGCTGGGTGCCAAACACTGGCTGGGTCAGTATGGGATACGTAAGGCACAGCACCGTCTGCTGCCAGGGTGTTTGGAAGCATGTGTGTGTATCTGGGAGTGGGGGAGGCTGTTTTATTTGTTGTCACTAGTGACTAGTATTCAGTTTTCAGGGACCTGTGATGCTATGGCCGACTGTATCTTCCAAAATGGCTATAATAATACATCCTATCTGTCATGCTCTTCCAAGACTTGACCACTGTCCAGTACGAAGTAGAGTCTACACTCTTCCCCTTGACATGGTCAGGCCTTTGTGACCACAGAAGTGACGTTGCTAAGAAATTTGCGAGGCCAGATTACAAAGAAGGATACGGCCTCTGCCTGATTCTCTCAGGTCGTGGGCCCTGGACGCCCTGAGTCCAGCGCTGTGCTGCTGAATGTTTAACAGCTGGTCCTCGGGGCGGGAAAAGGAGTCTAGGTTTGTAATGTTTGCTGACTTTTGCAGTGCCAATATACCGACCATGGCTGACTGCAAGCAACTGACGGGAAGTCCCTGGACAGTGGGGTTGGAAATAGTTGTCCAGGATGGACTAGAGTTGGTGTGAGCTGCTCCAGCCGCTGCCTGACTCACCACTGAAGTCTGACTGCCTCGAAGTCACCAGACGGGAGAGACCGTGGGAAAAGAGAAATGCCCGGAGGTCCCCAACCATTGGCATCCATGCAAGCCCCTAAAAATTGCTTAGCCGAGCCCAGTCAATCCTCATTAAAAAAAATAATAAAGTAAAGGCTATTAAGTCATTGTGTTTTGAGTGGGCTGTTATGCAGCATTAGCTAAATGGAATGATGTTCAGTGACCTGTACAGCGTGGGACTGTTGTAAGAGACGCCTGTGGTCCTGGCAGGATGTCTGGTGCTTGGAGCAACAAGAACATTGGAAGAAGATGTGGACTTGCACACAAGGACACGTTACAGGAAGGGCGCATATGCCTGACCGATTCCAAGACTTCTTGCTCTAGGGACTAGAAGTAGCTGAGAACACGGAGGTGGCTTGGAGGCTGAATCTGGGAGTTGGCTGTAGCTTGTACATACTGATCTGAGAGTAACTATTATTAAATTACAAAGCTAGCATTGTTGAGAAGCTCAATAAAAGGCCATGGAGATAGGAGGCGGGAGTATCGTCCATCCTCTTCTCCTTTATCCATGTAAGTTACACATTTCCAGTCTCCGACTCTTCTTCCAAACCGTCTCCTCTACAAGTGGCGCCCAACGTGGGGCTCGAAGAAGAGGGTACGGAACTACGCTGGAAACTGAAAGGGGTAAGTCCGCTCACGGGTAAGCGATCCCTTCGGCATAATTTCATCATGGAGAATTCTCCGTCAAACGTGGAGGCCCAGTCCATCAAGTTGTTGCGACATTTATCGTTGTCTTCAGGAGTGAAAGTAAAGAAAAGTCAGTTTCGTGAATCGTTTATAGCTATAAGTAGACATTGCTATTGGTTCAAGCCAGAGGGAAAATCCCAATTAAACGCTAAAGTGTGGAAACAAGTCATGCGAGCTTTGCAGAGAGCTCATCAACAAGGGGATCCCATCTCTGTTTCTGTTTGGTCCTTATGCACTTTAATTTCTCAGGCTTTACAGCCTCTACAATCTGACTCCGAGGGCACTAAAAAGGGTGAGTGTTCATTCTGGGAAGCCGGGGAGAGGTGGACCTCATAAGCCCTCGCCCCACATAGCAAGTCTCTCATGAAGGGGCTGCTCTCTCCTCCAACAGTGGAGGCTCAAGCACTTCCAAGCTCCAGTTAAAAAAATCCACCATGATCGCAACTGTAGAACCTCAGGTCACCCTTGACATGGCAAGAGAAAACTAAATTTTTACTAGATACTAGAGCTACCTACTCTGTCCTGACCCATCCCATAGGCCTCTCTCCAATGCTGACTACGTGGTGACAGGAATAAAAAGTCAGCCCTCGAGGCAAACAGAAAGGGCCCTACCAAGTTTTGTTAAGTTCCCAACTACTGCCAAATTACAAGGAATCGGCAATTAGGTTCACTTATCTCAAATTAACTAAGTTTCTTATGAGTCCTCACAGGTTCCTTCAGAAAATAAACCAGAAAGTACAACCTGTTCCTGTGAACCCATGGAAGATCTTGAGCTCTTGTTCTGGAAACTAGATAAGTCCACATGTGCCAGGGAATCAGGGAACTTTTGTGTACCTTGAATTAACAAACTGCCATGAGAAAGTAACTTCATTGTCAATTACCTCTACTGTTAATTTTGACTTGTCTTTTCTATCTTTTTCTAAGTTTGTATCTTCCAGGTTGCGAGGCTTCCTACTACTTCTACATGCTGGAATGACCTCACGCTGTCTGCCTCTGGGGCTTTTAGAATAGGCTTTCAGAGATTTTTCTTCCCAGTAGGCAGGGACTACAGCCCTATCTCAGCTTTGAAGAAGTTACAGAAGACAGACCTTCCTCTCTCAACATCCCTTTAAGATTAAGGGAATAAAATCTCTGAAGGGAAATAATGTAGGGAAGAGGCAGAAAAATTAAGGTGTTGGTTAGGTCACTTGTTTTTGTTAAGTCTGGAGGGATTTAAAAATGTTACAGAACCTGTGGATGACACCTCTGCACCTGGTTTTCCGTGGTGTGTCACTCTGAAGGTTCAGACGCTTGAACATTGGGTTCAGTGGACTCAGTGTCGAGCTGAACAGACTCGGGTTTTGGTTAATACTTCCTGTGGAAGAGTCATTGATTGGAGTCCTTCCGGCTCCGCCCGAGCGAAAGGAGAAAGTGGAAATTTGCGGTGGCACCGAAAGGTAGAGAATGGTTCAGTAAGCATTTCATCAGACGGAACTTGCAATAACAGTCGTCTGGCATAATGGAGGGTTTTCTCCTCCATCTCCCCAACTACCCCATCAAGGACTACAGAATCATATATGGAAGTTAGGGGCCGCTTTATTTCCCATGCATGCCTGGAAGGGTTCCGTAAATCAATCTGAGAATTCTTCTCATATCACCTTTCATCAAAATGTTACTCACTTCGCTCGAGCCTGCGTTTAACTCCCCTATATCATTACGAAGAGTACAGTGGAGTGGAATGAAACTTTGTTATATTTCATGTAAAAACTGTTCCTTTTATACTTGTATTAACTCTTCCATTCCTTTTAACAAATCATATGAAAGCTTATATATTCTTAGAGCTAGAACTGGAGTATGGATGCCGGTTAAATTGTCTCGACCCTGGCAGGACTCCCCTGCCACTATGATATTGCAGCAACCGATGGACCACGTTAAAAGAAGAGCTAAAAGATTCCTTGGCATGTTGATCGCTGCTATTGTGGGTATCATCGCTGTTACTGCTGCTGCGGCTGGAGTGGCTCTGCATCAATCTGTACAGACTGCTGAATATGTTAGAACCTGGCATCAGGATGCTGAATAATTATAGACTTCGCAAAGATAAATTGACTCCGTATTGCAGAGTCAAGTGGCAGATTTACGGCTAGCAGTTATATTGTTAGGAGATCAAATTGTTAGTTTGCAGAAACGGGTGCAACTTAAATGAGATTGGGATACGACTTCCTTTTGTATAACTCCTGTATCGTATAATGAAAGTATGTTTGAATGGGATAAAGTAAGACAGCATATTTTGGGGTATGGTAATGCTTCAAGTTTAATTATAGACTTACAAACACATATTGCTGACACTTTTCAAAAACAGCTTCCTGAATTACAGGGGATCGCAGTGCTACAAAGCAGGGTTGATGGTATTAAAGATCTAAATCCTATTCCACAAATTCATAGGTTAATAGGTTCATCTTTTGCTTCTTGGATAGTAATTTGTTCGTTACTTGTTCTTCTTTGTTTAGTCTGGAAGAGATTTCTCAAGAAGCCAAGAATTAAAAGACTCAGGCCGCTGTGTTCTCAGTAAAGCTGAATAAAATTGAGCAAAAAGAAAAAGGGGAAATGTTGTAAGAGACGCCCGTGGTCCTGGCAGGATGTCTGGTGCTTGGAGCAACAAGAACATTGGAAGAAGATGTGGACTTGCACACAAGGACACGTTACAGGAAGGGCACATACGCTTGACTGATTCCAAGACTTCTTGCTCTAGGGACTAGAAAAAGATTCTTAAGAGGAAGTAGCTGAGAACATGGAGGTGGCTTGGAGGCTGAATCTGGGAGTTGGCTGTAGCTTGTACCTACTGTTCTGAGAGTAACTACTATTAAATTACAAAGCCAGCATTGTTGAGAAGCTCAATAAAAGGCCATGGAGATAGGAGGCGGGAGTATTGTCCATCCTCCTCTCCTTTATCCATGTAAGTTACACATGTCCAGTCTCTGACTCTTCTTCCCAACCGTCTCTGCTACATGGACAGGACCCCCCCCGACAAAGAACCCTGCTCCCAATGCCTACAGCCCCCCATAAGAAACCATGGCTGCTCGACTGACCAAACTGGGTTCAAATCCTCACTCTACCCACTTCCTATCTGCGTGATATGGGGCCAAAAAAAGGCATCTCCTTTAAGCCTAGTAAAGTAATCCAAGAATAGCATGGGGTTTGTTATTGTTGCTTTTGACAATGCTGTTTTAAAGTATCTTTTTTTTTTATAACCAGAAATCTTCTTTATTGTTTTTACCTGTTGCCTATTCTAATGTAGGGAGGAGGTAAGAGAATTAACACGTTAATCAAGCCACATTCAGAGACTGCCATGTGCTGATCAGTTCTGCAGCCAGCCTGGGACACCTGTGAACACAGGGAAATTCCTGCTGGGGCTGCTGACAGCCCATTCCCCACACCTGTGAAGGGGAAACGGGAACCAAGAGTCATTCCCTGTGGTTAAACCCATGGGGAACCTATGGATTAAAGGCTGGGAACTGCCCTCAGGCCTTTCACTCTACAGATTCTTACCTTTTCACACTGCATGCACTTCCCCTTCCTCACTGTATGTCCGTATCAAAGGAAATGGGTTGACAAAGTCTTTTAAACTGTAACTCACGGGAACTAAAGCATGACATATAAACAGAATTCCCTGGACACTCAGGGCCCCTCTCACTCTGCCTCTGAGAGGAGCCCACGCTCTGTGGAGTGTTTACCCCTTTACTCATAAACTTTCCTTTGACTTGGTCTCCCCCCAACTCGGGGAAATTCACCCTGTCCTGCGTCAGTTTCATGGGGGGGCTAATTCTTCCTCTTTTTTCCTCCAATTTAAAATTGTGGTAAAATCCCCGTCATAAAATTTACCATCTTGACCGCTTTTAAGTGTCCTGTTCAGTAGTATTAAATATATTCACATGTTGAGCTACCGTCACCACCATCCTTCTCCAGAACTCTTCCCATCTTTTAAAAGAATAATTCCCTGTTACCTCCCCGCTTCTGCCCCAGTAACCACTATTGCTCTTTCTGTCTCTGGTTTTGCCTAAGTAACCCATGTGAGAGGAATCGTACAGTATTTGCCTTTTTGTAACTGACCTATCTCAGTTAGCATAATAAGGTCAACATCCATGTGGTAGCATGTGTCAGAATTTCCTTCCTTTATGAGGCCAGATAATGCTCCATCCTACAGACAGGCCACATTTTATCTATTTATCCGCTGATGGACAAGGGTTGCTTCCGCGTTTTAGCAGTTGTGGCTACTGGTATTTTTGTTGGTGAAATACCTTTATTTCATTTTATTTAAAAATCCAGAATCTTTTGCATCTTGAGATTGCGATTTGATGATTCACTTCACGATGAATATGTGCGCTGAGCAGCCAAAACTTCTCTGCCAAGAGAATTTCAGGCAGCGTTCAACTTTTAAATTGGGCAGAGGTATACTCATTTAGACAGCTTTTTATTTTTCTGTTGTTGATCTGAGGGCTGGCTACATGCATGTTCACTTATAAAAATTCATCAGCCTGTACATTCGTGCGCTTTCTATAAAAGGTTTACTAAAAATGATAATAATAAAACAGAGACGATAGTCCACGGAAAGGAATGAAGCACATCCAAAAACCTCTCCCCGAAGTTATCAAACAAAAGATAGGACTATTTTAAAGGGAAGGAAGGAATGCACGGGAGCTATTTAGAGTTAGCTTTTCTCCCTTCTCAGCAATTCCTCAAATCGTGCGGGGCCAAGACCTTTTTATAGTTACTGGAAAATCGTGCACAAAAATACTCGCATGACTCAATGAAGACACCATTGACATGGTTTGTCTGCTGGAGGATACTTACTATGACCATGATTTTATTAATTTTTATGGCTCTGGGGATTGATTGGGCTTGACACGGCAGTTCTTAGGGGCTCCTATGCAGTTGCCCTCAGCCTGAAGGCTTATTCTGTCCTATGACTAACACCAGGGATGCGGAGACTCAAATATCTGGGCTGCACAGCTGGGGCTCCTCAGGCACTTTTCCATTCCCACATGGTCTCTCCAGCTGGACCACACCTTTTCCAGTGTGTACTCTCTTGACAAAGACCGAATAACATAATTTCATTGTCAAGGCTCATGATTCATTAAACTTTCATTTTGTGGGGTTTTTACTTAATTAACTTTATTACTTACTTTTGATTAATTTTAATAATTTTATTTCAATAGATTTATTTTTATTAACTTTATCAGTTGTAAACATATTAGAAATAATTTATGTGTAACTCTTATATGTTTATTAATGTATGTTTTTACTTGACTCGATATACATTTTAGTACCTGAAATGTCCTTCCACTAACTTTTTATTTTGTTTTATCGATTTGGAAGACTGAAGAAACTGTTACTATGCATAGTTACATTTCAGTATGAGGCTAAAAAATATGTGGGCATTATCATTTTTAGGAGCCAGTGTTTGTTCACTGTATAATTATTTCAACTTTTCTGTATGCTTGACAATTTTCGTGATAAGATCATGGGAGTAAAGATATCCACTTGGCGAAGATTCGGTGTCTATAAAGCCTACCAGGAGCCTTCTGCAGAGGGCAGGCGGCATCTGAGGGTTTCCGGGAGCCTGGCTGCTGCCCTCAGCAGGTCAGGTGGGGGTCAGGAGCCCCCACTATGGCGGTAGATGATCTCAGTTCAAATCCCGGTTCCTGGGCAGTCCATCTCTCAGTTACGACCTCTGAGCCTCAGCTTTCTGGTCTGTAGTATAGGGATAACTTCTGTTCTACCTCAAAGGATTGATGTGAGCAGCGAAGGACACATACCCCTAAGCGTGCCCAGGACTTGAGGAATGAGACCCAACGGTAATAGAAAATGAATGAGTGTTAGCTCGTAGGATGGGGATTTGATCCTCTGAAAGAATTAGGAACCTAGCATTGAGATGCCCTCTGTGGATTCTCTTTGGGGAGGGAAAAAACAGAGGATAGTGAGTGCCTAAACTCTGTCAACTATCCATATTGAACTTGAACTCCTCAGGGATAATGAGAGCAAGCCACCTAGCCCCAAACCATCTCCGACAACACCCGGTGGCGACACATTGACCAGGGCAAGCTGGGGTATCTCGGTGGCAGGATTCAGGTGGATTTCTGCTGTGAGCACATGCACCTGCATGCTTTTCCATTTCCATTTACACACAAGCCCTGCGTTTCCCAGAATGGGCACCTTAAAAAGGAAATTACCTTTATTGATGTATAATTTATATCCAATAACAACTGCATACAAATGTGTAACAATCATCACAACCGAGGTGTGGAACCTTTCTGTCATTCCAAAAGGTTTGCCCACTGGCAGTCAAGCCCCAGCCCCATCCCCACCCCAAGGCAACCACTAATCTGCCTTCTGTCACTATAAATTCGATTTTCTTTTCTAGAATTTCATATAAATGGAATCATACTGTGTGCCAGGTATTGATTTACTGCCTCACAGATCCAAGTTGCGAAACTGGAGTTTGGCCCTTTCAATCCCTTTTTGTTTTGGTCGCAGGACGTGATGTCACGTTTTTCCAGTAGAGGGAGCCAGAGAGACGTTGCAGGAAGAAAGGATTTTGCCTCCAGCTCCCAGACTTGGTTTCCACAGGGCAGGCAGCTTCTCCTGCCCAGCTCCCTCAGAGAGCATGCTTCTCCAGAGGCTGGCAGTCAGCAGCGCCCCGCAGCCAGCACCTTCCCCTGGCACCCACCTTAGGTGGTTTCCTAGCCCAGTGCCTCTGGCGAGACACTTCCTTGTGAACTGCTTCACCAGCACTTTCGAGAATAGACTTCTGGTGAGTTCGAAAAGGGTGGATGGATTTCCAGCAAGTTCCACAGGTGCAGCACCCCAGGGACTCTTTTGCCCTTTAATGGCCAAGTGTTCTCCAATGAGATCAGGGTCCCTGGGGCTGTCAGGGACAGCCTGGGGCTATCGTCTTTTTTGAGCTCTCTCGTAGATCTTAGGGGTAGCGGCTGCTCCTAGCCGTTGTTTCTATGTTCTTTAGCTTTCTCTTTATTTCTTAGTTGCCAATCTCTCTTACTCCAACCCTAGACTATCATTAGTAATCCTGTATGTTAAATAGTCTCCCCTGAAATTTCTGTGTGGGTTCAGTCTCCTGATTGGACCCTGACCGATACATATCGTATATGCTTCCTGTGTCTCCGTTCCCTCAGCGTTACATCTGTGTGATTCATCCACACTGTCGCATATATGCTCGGTGGTCCATTCCTTTGTAGTGCTGAGTAGTATTCCATTGAACAGACAAACCACAATCTGTTTATCCACTCACCACGATGGACATTTGGGTTGCTCCCGGTTTGGGGTGATTATGAATAAAGCTGCTATGAACATTCATGCATAAGTGTTTGTGGGAACGTATGTTCTCATTTCTCATGAGGAAATACCTGGGAGTGGAATTCTTGGATCACATGATTAAGGGCCTATTTCACTTCGCAAGAAAACGCCCAGTGATATTTTCAGCCTGATCGTGCCATTTACATTCTCATCAACAATGTATGAGAGATGCTGTTGTCAGCACCTGGCACTGCCAATCTTTTAGATTTCAGACAGCATGGCTTCCTTTCCATGCCTTGTGGAGAGAGAGTCCTCTACATGACATTGTCTCCCATCTGCTTTAACTCTTTGCTCTTGAACTGTAGCGCCCGTGATTTCTAACCTGCAACAAATGGTTACATAAAAGTCATAGATAAGACAAGATTGGAATCCTTTGTTCTTTAAAATTATGTGTGTGTTCAAAGAGTCTGTGCTGCTTCTCCATCAAGAAGGCAGAGTGAGCTACTGATAATCAGAGCCTATACTGGCCTCTATGATCCTTTGGGTAGATTTTTTTTTTTTTAAAAGCACCCCTTCTGGGTGAATGCAACCCTAGGGTGACAGGGTCTGGTGATCAGAGCAAGGCTTGCATCTGAGCCCCCACCCCTACCCCTAGCTGGCCTCATCATAATAACAGCTCATTTGTGCCTGGTCCTGTGCTAGATGCTCTCAGAACAGTAGCCCAAGAACTCCAAGTTCAAATGCCTGCAAGAGACATTTAGGCAGCATCCTAAACGAGGCTGACTGGATGGGAGAAACAGGGAGTCTCTGGCAAATAAAACAGCCAGCTATAGCCTGTGCCAATACTCCCTCTGCCTGATTTACTGCTCAGTAGGAAGGTGGGACCGGTTTGGCCACATCTTCCATTTTTTGTAGAAGAAACCAGCAATGTCGACTTTTATGTGAACTCACCCAATTTTGAAATGTTAGCAATGCATTAAAACAATTAAAGCACAGTATTGGCCAGGTAAGACGGATTGCGGATTCAGGAACAGGCCGTGGGTGGCTGTTTTGTGACTTCTGTATTATCCCAGTTGATCTTCATACCAGGAGGAAACTGAGGCCCTGAGATGTGAAAGGACTCACATAAAGTCACACGACAGCCAGAGTGGAGTGGGGATTGGAGCCTGACCTCTTTTTCAAAGCACATTCTCTCCATGACCGGCAAAGAAATAGAAAAACAAAGATAACGGGAAGTAGACCATCAACAAAACAGAAATGTCGACATAAAACAGACAGATACGTAGGGGCTGGGACAGAACTCAAGGTGGGGAAAATGGAGGCTCCAGGACCCCCCAGAAGCTCTGGACCCACAGTCAGGAGTCCAAGGGGCACGAGAGTGGTCGTGCAGGTCAGGAGTGGGAGGGTGGAGTGAGGACAGAGGTCAGTCTGCCTTTTGTGCCTATGGGCTCCCTGCTCCCTCTGCTTCTGAGGCAGGACGGGACAAATTCCTCAGAGTGGGGGAGGCGGGGAGACCAAGCCCGGCACGAGAGAAGAGGGCCCTTTGGCGGAGAGTGTAGAAAGAGTTCAACACATGCCAAAGTTAGCGTCAAAGGGAAAGTTTATTAGAGAAGGGGCAACACTCCACACACAGAGCGTGGTCTCCTCTCAGGCAGAGAGAGGGGGACCCGAGTGTTCAGGGAATTCAGTTTACATATCATTCTTTAGTTCTCATTGGGGAAGGGGAAGGGAAGAGCTGTAGCCTGAAAGGCCTGCTGGCAGTTCCCCTCCTTTAATCCATAGGTTCCCCACTGTTTTAACCACAGGGAATGACTCTTGGTTCCCGTTTCCCCTCCACAGGTGTGGGGAACGAATGGGCCGTCAGCAGTCCCAGCAGACATCTCCCTGTGTTCCGAAGGTGACCTCCCGGCCTGGCTACAGGGCCGATCAGCACATGGCAGTCTCTGAATGTGGCTTGATTATTTTAATTCTCTTGCCTCCTTCCTACATTACTTCCTCCCTCACGCTCTGCCACATAGATTTCAGGCTGCCAAACATTCACACACAGGACAAACAAAACGACACTAGATGATTGTTCTCAGAGAAATCGCATGAAGCATCTGGGAAGAGCCCAGGCTGCTGGTGTCCCCGAGTACAGCCCTCCCCATTCTGGCATCTGGGACTGAGCTCCCTGCAAAGACCGGCCTCCTCCGTGCTGACACCAACAGGTGCTGCCCCCAAACAGTTTCGGTCATCCCTTCAGCTGGAGCCAGTGGGAGAGTGGGACTATCTTTACAACAGCCCCAAATCTCATACCAGTGACTTCAAAAAAAAGTCACTCAGCCCTGGTTTGAAAATGTGATTAGAGATTGGAGATTTTGCTCCCCAGCATATGTCGTCAGTTTGGCTCAAATAAACTCTTATAAAAAATTTTAAAAAGGAAAAGAAAAGAAAATGGACATGCTTGAAGAAAAATAGCAGCCTGAAAGAGAAATATTGAGGTAAACAGGCAGAGCTAAAGCGAGCTGACCCCAGAGGAAACAGAGACGTCAGAGGGCCAGAAGAACTTAAAGGAAAAAAAAAAAACCAAAACCCTAATTAGCACAGTCAGGGCCAGCTTCAGGCCTCATGGGCCTGGGACCGGTACAGTCACGCATGGCCTCATACTTAGAAGGGTTCCATGCTTATTTTAACGCTCTCCTGTCGCCAACTTGAAGTTCCTAATCATTTTTGAACAAAGGGCCCACCTTTTCATTTTGCATTGGGCCCTGCAGATTATGCAGTCAGTTAGGGACACTCAAAACAAAACAAGAACAGGATACTATATAAAAGGAAGAATGCCTTCAGGAAGAAACAAAATTCCAGAGAGAAATAGATTGAATGTGTTAGAAACAGGAAAATGCTTCTCTCAAAAGGGAAAAATTAAAGCTACGTAAAATTCCAGGAAAACAAAAAACTGTTTAAGAAATCATGGTCCAAATACGATACACACTAAACTATGTCCACGTTAGGTCCATTTGACAAAGAGCAAGGGAAAGGAGTCCATTTGACTTGAAGGCCAAGGGCATTCTCCTTATAGTAGCCCTGTTTATTGGTTTTCATGGGGAAAAGTTTTTTTTTTTTTAGTTATAACTGACACATAGCATTGTGGAAATTTAAGGTATACAATGCATTGATTTGAAACATTTACATATTGCAATATGATTACCACCATGCTGCTCTATCGCATCTCATAATTATCATTTCTTTTTTGTAGTGAGAACGTTTACTATCTGGTCTCGTAGCATAAAGATTATCTTTTCGACAAATGGTGCTGGGAAATTTACATGCAAAAAGATGAATTTAGGCTTTTACCTCACACCGCACACAAATAGCAACTCAAAATGAATCATAGACCTAAACGTAAGAGTTAAAACTCTCAAAAGAATTTTAGAAGAAAACCAGAGAAAATCTCATTACCTTGGGTTGGGCCAAGATTTTTTAAAGACAACACCAAAAGTATGATTCACAAAAGGAAAAAATGGATTAATTAAACATCATCAAACTTTAAAAGATACCTCTCAGAAAATAAAAGACAAGCTATAGATTCTCAGAAAATATTTTCAAACTACATATCCGATAAAGGACTTGTATCTAGAATGTATAAAGAATACTTCAAACTCCATAATGAGACAAACCAACCAATTACAAAATGGACAAAAGATGTGAATAGACATTTCACCAAAGAGGGTACACAAAAGACTGATAAGCACAGGAAAAGATGCTCGACATCCATCATTAAGGAAATGCAAATTAAAATCACAATGAGACACCACTTCATGCCCACTTAGAATGGCTAATGTTCAAAAAGATTTCCGAGGAAATCTGGAAGCCTCACACATTGCTGGTGGGAATGTAGAATGATACAGTCACTTTGGAAAACGGTTAGACAGTTTCTTTAAAAGTTGAACACTAAAATAAAGTTAAACATAAACTTAGCATGAAACCCAGCAATTCTACTTCTAGACTACCTACCCGAGAAAACTGAAAATGTACTTCCACACAAAGACTTGACTGCAAATGTTCACAGCAGCATTGGAAATAATCCGCATGTCCATCCACTGGTGAATGGATAAATAAAATGTGGTCTATCCATATAACGGACTATTGTTCAGTAATATAAGGAATCAAGTACCGGTCCATGATCCAATATGAACGAACCCCCAAAGAGTACGTATGCTGAGTGAAAGATGCCAGACACAGAGACCACATACTGTACGTTGTATTTATATGAAATGTCCATAACAGACATGTCTAAAGATATGGAAAGCAGAAAGTAGTCATCTGGGGCTGAGCATGGGAACGAGAGTGACCACAAATAGGCACGAGGGATATTTTGGAGGTGACAGAAATGCTCTAAAACTGTGGAGATGGCTACACAACTCTAAATTCACTAAAAATCACTGAATTGTACACTCGAAAGGGCTGAATTTTATGGTATGTAAATTATACCTCAAAAAAGCTGTCCCCAAAAAAACCCCTGCATACAGTTAGAGTATGTAAGACTCAAATATGGTAACAGAACAGACTATAGATGGAATCAACCTTGACAGTGTGAAAGGAATTGCATAACCGGCAAAAGATGGGAAATCAAACGGCGGGGGGAGGGGAAGCCGAAATGCTCGGCTCACCTACTTTATAGCATCGTGGCAATCGGAGTTGCCAGAATGAAGAGAAGTGAAGCATAAAATGTAATGTTACCAAGACAAATAAGATATGATCTAAAAAAAGTAGCATTATTAAAAATTGATGGAGTGACAAGCATGGAAAGATGCAGTGGGCTAAACGCCGGCTTTCACAGCAGATGCTCACAAATGATTTTGAATTTCTCTGTTTCTGCCATTTCCCTGTCATTACCCTCTCGGTGACCCATCTGCCCTCTGGGCCACAGTGTGGGTAACGTGGAGGTAAAGTTACTTCAGCTTTTTGGTATATTCTCATTGAAATGTAATGAACACCGTGTATAATAAAGAATATGCTTTTTATTTTAAACCAACCAACTGACCAACCGACCGACCGACTGACCGACCAATCAGTGCGATGTCGCCATAATTTACTTAAAACGCTACCAGTGAGAATTTACGTACCTTCCTGGTGGGTGTCTGAGTTGGTATAACCACTTTGGAAACTAGTTGGGTATTTTTTATGTCTGCCCCAGAGCCAGGAAACACATACCAAGACACATTCACGACAGCACTGTTCCTACCAGCTCCAGTCTGGAAATACCCAGACGCCCATCCGCCGCAGGGTGTGTAAACACGTTAAGGTAGCCACAGAGTGGAATACAAAAAGGAGTTAACAACGGTACCCACGACAGTGCAGATGAAGCTCGAAAGCATAATTTTGGGTGAAAGACGCCAGACACGACAAGGCTTACATGCGTGTTCACCTTGTAATTATTTGTTAAACTGTACACGTGTTTTATGTTCTTCTCCGTATGGATGTTATATTTTGTAATATTATGTTAATATGAATGTATATTATATTAGAATTATATTTATCTTCTATTAATATTACATTATCATGTAAGATGTTAATATAGTAATATGAATGCTCTCCCTGAATACCATGATTATTTAAGCCAAAGAAGGAAATAGTCTAACTAACTGCATCTTAGTGCAAATAATAATTAGCATTTGTTGAGAGCTTTCTTTGTGGAAGGCAACCTTGAAAATTCTTTACATGTATCATCTCATTCTCAGGAGGAAGCACTGACATTTCTGGGGGAGAGGGTGTCACAGGGCTAGTGAGAGACATTGTTTTGGGGACTGGCTGGTGACAGCCCCGGGGAGAGGTTACATGTTGCAGGCCCTACAGCCAGTAGGCTCTGGGTTAGTCCCAGCCCAAACCTGAATTTCTCATGACCTTGGGCAAATGGCCTTCCCCTCTCTGAGTGCAGATTCTCCCTCTGTTAAATGAGAAATATTAAGGACCACGTGTCGTCTCACAATCCCCCAATCCAAAAGCTCTGAAAACCAAGTATTTCCCGGACCCACTGGTGGCAGAGCTGACTGGAAATGCTGTGAGGCTTTGTTTATCTCATTGTGAACAGGCACGTCGCTGAAGAAACATGAGTGTGTTTGATGACACGATGCACCCCAGCCCCCACCAGGGTCCTATGCAATGCACAGAATGGGTTCCCTACGATATGCCTCATATTCGAAAAGTCCGGATTCCCAAATGCATCTGAATCTCCAAGAATTTCGGATAAGACACTGCAGACTTCTAATAATGCCCATCTCTGGTGATTACAGGAGAATTAAATGAGCTCAAGGCCTGGCCCTTGACAAATGTGAGCTGCCACTGTGACCCCGTTTGCTATGATTAGCAGCTAATGTCCAGCTCTGGGACCAGAGCCTGCACCTCCACATGTGGGATCATGTGGCCACTGGAACCTTGACCAGAGGAATGCGGGCGAAGGGGAGATGTGCTTGGGACGTAATGTGACGAGACGGAGCAGAACGCAAAACAACCAAAGGCAGGATTGGAGCCATTCGAGGAATTTTAAGAAGGAAAAAGAAAAGGCCAAGTTCAAAATCCATCTCTAGGAAAAAAGCTTAGAAGGAGGGGCCCAGCAGTAGTTAGGATTTTAACAGCAGTTATTTGCAGGTGAGCAGACGACAGTAGTTAAAAACCCTCTGCAAAATACAAACGGCTACTCTTAACTGTGCGGGAACTCTGCGCTAGGCACGTGGGAAGTACTTCCAGAATCTCACAGAAGCCTCACAAACCACCCCAAGAGGTAGGTGCTATTTTTCAGCCAGGTAAACTGAGGCTTGGAGGACCCAAGGTCACCAGACGAGCAAGAGGCAGAGCCAGGATTTGAACCCAGTGTGGAGGACTCTGGCGTTTGTGCCACTGTGCACATGATGTCTTCATCTCTTTCTTAGCTTCTAAATCGTCTTTATTTTCGCCAAATTTTTACCATAAAAATTTCTCATAAAGAAAAGTCGAAAGAATAGGAAAAAGAACATCCACTTTGCCAAATTTGCTTTCTCTCTCTCTTTGGATGAATTCCGAAATATTTGAACATGCATCTTCTAAGAAAGAAGAAGGATGTTCTACAGGTCTACCCTGTGGTCCCGCCCGCTTACCAACAGTAAGCGAGACCCGTCGCTCCTTCTCACACCCAGCTGGTGAACCATTTTCCTCAATGGCCCAAGAAGGTCTTTGTCTTCCTAACAAGGTCAGGGCCTCGCACACTGCTGGGCATGCTTTCATCTCCTTCATCCCTTTTAATCGAAAACACCGCCTTGCCTCTTCTATTTTTCTTAAAGAGATTACATTATTTTTATCATAGAAAAATATGCGGCAAACTCACCTCTATTTGATTTGTGAACCATATGTCTAAATTGATTGGATAAAAAATAGTATTTAAATAAATATAAAACTTTTATGTGAAAAAACATTTTAAAGTGGATTCAGGCCTTACAAAAAGGGGAGTCGACAGATTAGATATATACAAACAAGAAATACCAGTTCAAAAAAGTATTTTATGTTACAAAAGTAGCCAACAGAGAAACTAAAAAGAATGGTGTGATTATATAGCAGGAGGAAACTGCAGGCTACGAAAACTGTCCTCATTTATTTTTAGCAAGGGATCAATGGACATTATCTAAAAGTTGATAATCTAAGAAATAATTCAAGAATTTGCTTTAGAGATTTGGAAATAAGTACCAGATGAATAGAAAGCAGAAAAAGGTTTAAAGCAATGCAGCGCAGATCACAAGCTACTTTTGCCATTTTGAAAAGTAATTTAATAAAAATTTTAATTGGCTGCAGGGTGGGGCTGTTTAAAGAACTGTTATTTTTCATGCAAAGCGTTGTCCTGTCTTTTGTTCTTGTGTGTGACTGGGACATTTAAAAAGTTATTTATTTTAAAAATAAGTTCGTAATATTGCAGCCTTTCAAACAGGGAGTAAATAGATGCTGTCTCAAGTGGAAGGAACAAGACGTGGAGCGTGAAAAAAATATGACTGAACACTGCAAAAGTTAACTGCGAACAATATTTAAATTGGCAGGAGCGGCCGCAGCTAAAAACATACCATGCCCAAGTTGCCAAATCAAGAAACAGCGCTCTGAGGCTTCTGATTTCCAGATTCTGCCAGGGAGGGAGCTGCCAGCCAGAGGAAGCAAAACCCAGAGCTGGTCCAAAGTGGTCAGCCTTTCAGCGGCTGCTGTGAGCACGTGTGGGACCGGGATTTGTTTAATGGTGGCCTCCGCTGGCCGGCGGCGGGCGGAGAGCAGTGGGCGCTAGGGGACCCGTTTGAAAAGCAAAGCCCTTCCGGTGCCATCTGGGCCTCTCAAACGTGCGCTGTGTGACTCTGGACTTAAAGGGGCACAAATTGGCTGCCGCAGCTTGGGACGCGGGAGGGCCCGGGCAGGGGCGCTGCGGTACAGGACTCCGGGCGACCCGCCCCTCGGGGTGGCGCCGGGGCCGACATCCTTCTCACGGCGCCCGGGCCGCGAGTGGGGGCGAGACACGGGTCCCGACCTGTGTCCCTACCTGTCCCGGCGCTCACCTGGCGGCCCGCTCAGAGGCAGCAGCGGGCTAAGATCCCCTTCCCCACCCAGGTCTGGGAGGCAGTCGGGGGGCTCCCCGGGCTCGGCCCCCCCAAGGGAGTCCCGGGACGGCGGTGTGGGGAGTCGCTCCTCTCCGGGGGCGGTGGCTGAAGTCGGGCGCCGGGGGCGGGCGCCTCTGAGATGCGGCGGCGGGCGGGAGCGACGGAGGGGCGGGATCCGGGAGCGCAGCTGCTGCGGGGCGGGCGGGAGGAGACCCAGCCCCCGCGCTCGCGGATCCGGGGGCCCGCCCCTGGAGAGCCCACACTCTCCGCAAGTGGCCGCCAGCTGCCCGGACGCCCCGCGACCTGACACCCGGGTCCCCGACGCACACCACGGGCAGCTCCTCCGGGCGAGTCCCGCCCCCCGCCCCCCGAG
>NW_024341893.1:1172978-1249136 GCF_902729225.1 Pteropus medius | reverse complement strand
AGAGAGAGAGACCAAGGCAACATACCAACCGTACAGGTCCTGCATCTTGACTGGGTCCCGAGTTGGCCATTTCCTTTGAGCGCACTCTTTGTACGCTCATGCTGGTTCCCCTTGCTTGCTCCTTGCTATTCCCACACGGCTGGTGTCCATAGCTGATGGGGGTGTGCTTCCCGTTATAAAGGTAGGACTGTTTTTCCTCCAGGCCTCTGCCCTGAGTTGGAGCATGAATGGGAGCTTTGTGTCTGGGCGTGGGGCTTGCCTATCCTCCAGCCTCACCTGAGGGTGGGTGAGAGGCCGGGGACCCCATTCTGGCTGCCCCTCCCTTCCTCCGCGAGGGCCAGAATAAGACGGGCTATTTTCAGAAGCCAGCACCCACCCTACTTACCGCCTCGGGCTGTTGGAGAGCTGGATCTGTTTAGGGCACCTCAGTTCAGTTCTTGTTTTCCTTCAGTGACCGGTGGATGGGCTGGGGCCAAGGGGAGGGACTAGGAGAGCGTGCAGGATGCTTTGACAATCACCTGAGCTTGTCTTGGTTATCTTTTCTCACTCCTGCCTACGCCCTGCAGCCCAGGAGATGCTGGGCTCCCCCTCTTCCCCAGAGCTCCCTCCTGAATGCAACGACCTCTTCACTCTGATCCATGTCCCTAAGCCTATACCTGTCTGTCTAACAGAAATGTGTTGAAATCTCTCAAGTGTGGATGGTCTCTGCAGTAGGCTGCATAATGGCCCCATAAAGATATCCATGACCTAATAATCTTTGGAACCTGTGAATATGACCTTACAGGGCAAAAGGGACTCTGCGGATGTGATCGAGTTAAACAAACAAACATACAAACAAACAAACTTATCCTGGATTATCTGGGTGGGTCCTGAATAGAATGGCGTGGTCCCCATAGAGGGAGACTGGAGGAGTCAGTCAGAAGGATGGCAATGTGAAGTCGGGAGCAGAGATGGCATGACGTGCTTTGAAGATGGAGGAAGGGGCCACGAGCCCAGGAATGCGGGCTACCGCTAGGAGCCGAAAAGGGCCAAGACACGGATTCTCCACTAGGTGGCTCCGGAAGAAACCAACCCTGCCAACACCTTGACTTAAGCCCAGTGGAACCGATTTTGGACTGTAAAGGAAGAAATTTTGTTGTTTTAAGCCATTAAGCTTATGGTAATTGGTTATAGCAGCAACAGGAAACTGAGACAATCTCCTTTTCAATCCCTTTGCTGGTTCCCTTCTTGATTCCGTTACTTACGCGAGTGAGAGCGTATAAGCGTCCCCTAAGGTGCAATGACAGTGGGCTCTGGGGTCAGACTTCATTTCTTGGTGACACTTCTGATTACTGAGTGACCCGAGACACTCGGGTCTTGCTGTGTTGTCAGTTTCCTTATGGAATGAAGGTCAAATTAGACAAGGCAGAAGTCACAGGCCGGCGGCCTCCCGTTTATATCACAGACACGTTCTGTTTAGCTTTCAGTGTTTTAAAGTTTCTCCTTGTACTTATTTTGAATAGGAGACTATATTTACATTGTATGAAAATTTAAAACTATGATAAAGGTTTCCAGGACTAATCTCTCTTCTACCACTGCCCTCAGCTACCCCAGTTTTTCCCTGGATTCTTGGAGAGGTTTTCTGTACATATACGAGGAATTTTACACACACACACACACACACACACACACACATCAAACAAACAATAACATACCGTACACTCCCTGTTTGATACTTTGCTTGGATCGTTTGATATATTTTGGTGATTTTTCCATATCACCGCATAGAGTTACCTTATTTTTCTATCGTCTGGTTGTAGCTGGTCTTTTTCTCTTGTCTCTTACTGTTTTGTTATTGCAAATGGTGCTGTCATATACAATGTGTGTCATCATAATAGACATTTCTAGAAGTGGAACTGCTGGGTCAAAAGGTATGTGCATGGCTATAATTTTAAAAAGAAACAATAACAAGTGTTGCTGAGGATGTGGAGAAATTGGAATCCTCCCACACCGTTCGTGGGAATGTAAAATGGTGCAGCCGCTTTGGAAAACAGTCTGGCGGGTCCTCAAAAAGTTGAATTTAGAGTTACCTTACTACCCGCAATTCCTATCCTAGGTATACACCGAAGAGAAATGAAAGCATGTCCACATAAAAACCGGTACACAGGTGTTCATGGCAAGATCATTCATAACAGCTAAAAGATAGAAACAGTTAAAATGCCCTTAAACTAATGAATAGCTAGATAAACTCAAGGTGGACTCTCCATACAGTAGAATATGATTATCAGCCACAAAAAGGGACGAAGCACTGATTCCTGCTACAACATGGAGGGACCTTGAAAACACTGTAAGTCTAAGGAGCCAGACACAAAAGGCCACGTGCTGTGCTGATTCCATTAAATGGAGTGACTAAAATAGGCAAATTAATGGAGACAGAAAGGAGATTAGTGGTTGCCAGGGCCCGGGGGGATTACAAACAATGGGGTGACGAGAATGTTCTGGAATTGGATAGTGGTGATGATTGCACAACGCTGTAAATATATCAGAAACCTCTGAGTCATACACTCAAAATTGATTAAATTTTTGTGTGAATTATATCTCAATAAAAAAGAGATACTTTAAAAAAGGTAGATGCATAAAATTTTGTTAGCTGCTGCAAAATTACCCATTACTCACCAGAAATGTGCGAGAGCAGCCGTTTTTCCACACTGCTGGACTCCCCGACAACCCTGGGACTTGCGTATGGACAAGAATACTAATTAATCTTTGTTCTTTGATGAAATCGTTAAACAGTGATTCTTTTGAATCAGATTCTCTTACCATTTAAACACTCCTTCCAAGGCAATCACTTAAACCCTTCCCAAATCTAACAGCAGGTGCTTGCAAAGGTTGTAACCACCTTAACAAATGCACGAAGCAGCTGCGTGGTATTATGATGACGACAGGGATAATTCCTTGTGCTGACACATGTCACAAATGTGCTGACACTATGGACTTGCGTTTGTGTCTTTATTATCAATATGCCAGTTTGTATTCTTCTTTCCCGTTGGGAGCATTTGACTCGCCGGACGCAAGGAAAGCATCAGGGTTACCGTCTCGGGAGCTGCCGAGGTTTTAGATGTTGGTTTCAGAAACGGGGCCAGGTTCAGGATGGCTAATGGTTCAGGGCTAATGGTTCAGGGCCAGTGCCGAGACCAGGGAACACTGACTGTTACTCAGAGACTGAGACCGGCTCGGAACAGGCAGATGGGTTTGGTTGGTGGCCCCGGTCGTGCGTTCCCCAATGTCACACGCGTCCTGAGCATCTTCTCACACAGTGCAGGCTGGCCTGCCTGCTCCGCGCTCTTGGTTCTGAGCAGGACCTGTTTCTATTCCGTTAAATCCAGAGCCTTTGATCAGTGTGGCCTGATAAAGCCCCAACTTTTCTATATTTTGGTAAAATATACATAACATGACGTTTGCCAGTTTAGCCTTTTTTTATGGGTATGAGGCAGTGGCATTAGTTGCATTTATAATACTTCGCGACCATCCTCTATTTCTCAATTTTTTTTATCACTTCACACAGAAACTCCGTACCCGTTAAGCGGTGACTCCCCTCCGCTCCCCCTCCCCTTCCCGGTCACCACTGGTCTGCTTTCTGTCTCTATGCATTTGCCTATTCTAGATATTTCATGTAAGCAGAATCTTACAATATTCTTTCTTGTCTGTCTTTTTTCACGTAACACAGCGCTTTCGATGTCCACCCACGTGGCAGCATGTATCAGCACTTCATTTCTTTTTATGGATGAATAATATTCCATTGGACAGATGTACTGTATTTGTTTATCTCTCATCAGTCGATGTGTTTGGTTTGTGTCAACATTTCGGCTATGGTGGCTAAAGCTGCTATCAACATTCACCTGCGAGGATCTGATTCGGTCCCTGTTTTCAATTCTTCTGGGCGCGTATACACCTAGGAGTGGAACGGCTGGGTCGTATGTTTGTGGGAATTCTGTGTTTACCTCTTTGAGGACCAACCAAACTGCTTTCCAAGAGGCTGCACCGTTTTACTTTCCCACCAGCAATGTACGAGGGTTCTAATTTCTGCACATCTTTGCCAAACACTTATTTTCCTTATGATTATGATTATTATGATTGCCATCCTATCAGGCGCGAAGTGGTAACAACCCTACCTTTTATTCTCATGAAACATTAAGACCTGAAATATCAAGCCGCATCCCATCACGTCTGGCGATTCAGTGTGTTAACAAACGTTTTCGATCTTTGCCTAAGAAGGGAAAAAGGGCAACTCATTCTAGTCTTACTTTGCATTTCTCTTGTGATGAGGAAGTTGATCACCTTCTCTTGTGTTTAAGAATCATTTTCTTTTCTTTCCCCCTGATTTGTCTGTTAATCAATCTTTGCCCACTTTTCTGCAGTTATGGGTCATATGCTCTGCTTTTAAAATGACGCATTGGTTGCAAACGCTGAAAAACCACAGGGGTGACGTCACATTAAAAATCCGATTTTCCAGTTTCTCTTGGAAATGGAAAGGTTTGGTAGCCCTGGCCGGCACTCAGGTGGCAGGCAGTGAGTGGTAGAGAGCCTGCTCCGTAGGGTACATCGTCTCCCGCTGTCACGGTCCCCACCCTGAGCTGTGCCATGCTTGGGCCCATCACCCATCGCAATATCTGCCTGGCCTTGTGGGCATTTGTGGTGGCAGCTCTTGGGATAAACTTTTCAAAGCTCTTAGCCTAGTGCCTAGCCCTACAGACCACTATTTTGCGAGCCCTTAGAAGAGAAAAAAAAGTCCTCAAAACAGAGCTGGCCACTCTCACTGTAGTGAAGGCCATGAAGGGACATTAATAAGTTAGAAACAGGGTGATGCCGTGCGGACTTGGAGGGCAGAGAGTGTAAATGAAGACACATTTCGGATAAAGAAAAATCTGAATGCAAAAGGAAAGTTGCAGATCATGGGGTTCAGGACACGCTACCCCACAATAGGACACGCTATCCCACAATATGACACCTTGTTCTAGTGAATATTTTAAGCTGAAGGAGTTTGAGAAAATGACAGAAGCAGGAAGGTCACTCTGACCTCCTCTACTCTTCCCTCGTCTTCCCTGGACCAGGTCCTGAAACTTCACGTGGGAGGTGCCCGCCCTGTGCCCGGAGGAGGGGGCACCCATGTCTCTGAAGACAAAGGGAAGACAAAGGGCTTCCTGTCCCCTCGTTTAGGATAATTACCCAGACTCCTTACCCTGTCTGGTTCCTCCGCGGCTGCCCACTCCTTGTCAAACCCAGCATAAAAATACCCCGGTCCACTTCTTCTGGGCTTCATTTTCTTAAGAAGGCTGCTTCGTGACAGAAAATTTACATAAACGTGTATGCTTTTCTCCTGTTAATCTATCTTCGTCAGTTTAATTTTGAGATCCAGCCAGGGACCCTAAGAAGGTCAAGGAAAACTTTTTTCCTCTCCTGCACAAGATTTTGAGGGATGAAGAGCACAAAAATACAGAGATAAGTACAGGTATAGATACACATGCTCAGGTGCAGATAGAGTCAGGCAGGCAGCAGGCGGCCAGACTGGCAGAGCTGTAGTCACACATACATAGAATAAGCACCAAGAAAATATCCTCGGTGCACGCACCACCCGGAGAGACCCCTGTGGGCGGGGCCTCGCTGGGCTCGCTGCTTTGCTGGTAGAAGCGCTGGCGCCGATGTCAGTCGCGGGGAGTTGGCCCTGGAGTTAGGAGGGCAACAGCGCCACGTGTGTCCACTCTCCCCCTCCCGCAGCCCCACGTAAATCTCCCATCAACGCGCTTTAGGATCACCTGTGGCAGCTGCCACACGCTCACTGGTTTGAAACAACACTCATGTATTCTACCGTTCTGGAGGTCAGACGTCTAAAACCAGTCTCACTGGGCTAGAGTCCCGGCATCCGTGGGGCTGCCATTCCTTCTGGAGATTTGAGGGGAGAATCTGACCCTTGCCTCCTCCAGCTCCTGGAGGCCTCTGGCACCCCTTGGCCTGTGGCTGCCTCGCTCCAGTCTCGGCTTCCTTAATCATAATGCCTCCTCCTTTTCTGCAGTCAAATCTGCCCCCCTTATAAGGATACCTGTGATTACATGTAGAGCCCACTGGGATAACCCAGGATAATCTCACCCCCTCAGGACCCTGTAAAGTCCCTTTTGTCATACAAGGTAACATTTACAAATTTCAGAGATTGGCACCTAGATAATGGCACATTTAGCCTACCACAGACCACAGTTCTTTTATAATTCTAGTAGCCATCATCTTAATAGTCATCACACTGTGATGTTCCATAATTATTCACTCTAGAACCTTATGTGTCAGGCACTGGGCTAAGGGCTCAGCATTACACTATTTCATATAACCCTTCCATCAACCCCCTCAGGTAGGTGCCGTCACCATCTCCAAGACACAGGGGAAGACAACCCAGGAAAGGGAGCAGCCGGGATCCGATGCAGCAGCCCATAGCCACCATCCGGGGCTGACCCGTCCACGAGCCTAAGAACCCAGGCTTCCCTCAGCTGCCCCTTCCCTGGGCAGAGGGTGGCTAAGGCCTTGTGTGCCTTGACTTTTGTAAATTCATTCATTGAGGTGTTGGCCCCTCCACGGACTCCTGCCATCCTCTGGTGAAGCTGGCCGCCCAGCAGGAGAGGCCGTGCCGCACTGGAGAATGGAGACTGGGCTGCCCATGGGTGCTGGCGTGCTGCGGGACTCCCTAAAGCCGTGGGCTCAGGGCCAAACAAATCGTTCCTCCCGGGAAACACAGGGTATAGTTTTCTCCAGGGCAGCGTGTTTGCCAAACATCAAGTGTCCATAACCTGGATCTCTTTTGAGGGTCCAGGCTTAAGAAGAAAGGCAGCCAGTAGCTTTTGTTTGGGGTGCCAGGAGCCCAGCCGTAGCCAGACGGATGTTGGCCGGTGAGAAGACAATTTGAAAAAACATGTAAGAATCTAGTCTTCCTAATTAATACTTTTCTGGGGACAAGAAAGAGAAGAGCGGTGTTTCCATCGATATGGGTAACGTAAAGAAATCTAAGATGGTCACCCTGTCTGGGAGGAATTTTTCCAACCACCTCTCCCTGGAACCCTACCTTTCCCGCACCCACGAAACAAAAGACTGCCAAGTATGCGGAAGTAATTGATGTATAAATCTACCTGCCTGCCTCTGTTCGGGGCTCAGACTCTGGAGAGTGACTCCTCTGAGCCCGCTGGTGTAAATAAACCTCCTTTGATTCTTAGTTTGCTGAGCGCCGCTTGGTTCTTCCGGTTACATGGGCCAAAATCCGCAACACCATGACTGATGGCGTTGCCCTGTGACAGGAGACAATGCACATTCATTAACCATCGTAATATATTTTTTGGGGAAAAAAACCTAAAAATCTGTACCAAGCATACCAACTCTAAGATCTCGGTTATCATTGATCAGAATGAGGCTAATTTAAAAAAAAAAAAAAAAAAAAAGAGGGTATTGATTATGTGGGGATTCCGGAAGAGCTGAGATTTAGCCGTTCTAACAGAAATCCAAGTTCAAAGTTTAGTTTGCTCTTCCTATTTCCCTCCAGGCTGATAAAAGGACTCCGCTCTGCGAAGTCAGTCAGAGGCCTCGGTGCCTTCCAGGCGTTGGTCTTGTCTAAATGGTCAGATGGCTTGTCACCACTACCACATCCCTACGCGACTAGGCCTGGCTGCAGAGGACTGTGGGAAATTTAGGTTAAGATTCTATTACTACTGTATTAGTTAGCTACAGTTGTGTAACAAATTATCTCCCTCATCCGCCCCCGCTCCACCCTGCCCAAAAGCATAGTGACTTAAAACAACAAACATTTATTATCTTACATTTTCTATGGCCAGGTGTCTGGCGCCTGTGGCTCAGGGTCTCTCCCAAAACTCCGAGTAAGTGGCTCGGAGCTGCAGTCCCCTCAGTCAGGCGGTGACGACGATTCTTTTCCCAGCTCACCTGCACGCCTGTCGCAGCCTCAGCTCCTTGCCAGCTGTTGGCCAGAGATCAGTCCCTTGCCACGTGGGCCTCACCGCAGGGTAGCTCCCCGTGTGACTTCCCTGAGCAAGACAGCAAGTGAGAGAGAGGCTGGCCAAGCCACACAAAACCTCAAAGTCCTGCCCTGCCCCTTCCCCCGCCCAGCGTGAAGCACCTACCACCCGCCGGGCACTCTTCCTGGGTCCTGCTGTCACTGAGCTGGGGGGGGTCATAAACAAGATCAGAGGCGACCCTGCGTGAGACCAGAAGTGGGGGTGCAGGGGGGGCACCAGAAGTCACAGTCCTTTTGTAGCCTAATCTCAGAAGTGACACCCGTCACTTCTGCCATTTTCCATTTTTTTCAAAGCGAGTCATTGGGTCCAGCCCACACTCCAGAGGCGGGGTCATCGGGGTCATCGCAGAGGCTGCCTTCCATAAGCATGGACTAAGGGAAGATGGATTTGGGGGGAAACCTTCATGAGCTATGGCTGGCACCATTTCCCTAAGGGGAAGTCAGAAACTCACACTGCTGAGGGGGATGGCTTCCAGACACCAACACGGGCCAGTGTCTGAGTAAGCATTCTGGTGTCACTGGGAGAGACATTTGCGCATGGAAAAGACCGATTCCTTCATGTTTTAAATGAATCTTCAATGTATTAAAGCTACCAATTAAAAAAGCTGTGTTCCTGAAGCTTCAAATTTCTCCTTCCAAATATTATTCTATTTATAAATATAGGAAATTTAAACAGTCACTTTCAGGGAGGTCTTTGATTAATGTTTGACCAACAGTTTCACACCCCATTTGGAATCTTAGTTAATTAAATTCCTTTAAATGTTCTGCTCTCACAAATTTAAACTGTTTGATTTTCTTCAGAAACTCAACTGAAGCTTCTAAGGAGTGAAATCTTTCCAAGTTCTTAACTGTTATAATAAATTACAAGAGTATCCAGATTTTTCGAACATTACAGGATCGTTTAGTCATTTAGAAAAATTCTCTTTCACGTTTCCATGAAAAATGACAAGTCTAAAATAAATGACTCAATTACCCACTTTATGTTGAAAGACTTACATTTATAGGATAAATTTGTCACATTTTCTTTTATGCCAAATTCTCTTAAACATTACAGATACTTCGAATATCAATATCCCAGATGTCTTAAACATGACACACAAGTATTAATTCTATAGATTCGATTGACTTTCTCTCTCTTTATAATAGTGAGGCTTCCTTACAACTGGGCATGAATAGACACTTTTATGGAAAATTTTATTAATGAAGTAAATTCAATTCTTGGCCAGAGCTTGAGTCAAGAAGGGAGCTCTGACTTTCCAGTTATGAATAAACAAGAAACCGCTGAGCTCTTTTTAAATAGTTGCCATGACAAAGGGGCTTCACGGGCTACAAAGTTTTGGTCATCTGGCCCGCGTCCCGGCCGGTGAACCATTACCTCACATTTGTACCGTTTCACAGCCAGTGAAATCGGAGGAAGTCTGTGGGCCTGGCCGGCTCACAGCTGGCCTGGCGTCAGCTGGTCTGTCTACCGCCCAGCTCTGTTCTGCATTCTTTCCTGAATCTCGCGGTCTGGCTTGCCCTGTACAACCCCCCGACATAGTTAAATGACATCTGGTGTGCTGATGATGCCGAAATATCCCTTTGCCTGACTGCTCCCAGCCAGGCTGAAGTCAGGGGCATGACCCAGAGATGAACAGGGTGGTCTGGAGGGTCCCTTGGGCATCCAGGATCTGGGATGGATCAGCTCTCACGTTGAGTCAGTGGAATGTAGGGAGGGTGCGGTGCTGCTGGGCTCAATTTCTTAAAGACCGCAGAGGCCCCGTGGCCTGGAGGAGGAAATGCAAGGGGGCCACTGTGGAGATCAGATAATGGGCTTGTGGAGGGGGCAGTATCGGGGGTGGAGGGGTGGGGGGACTGGAGGCAGACAGCAGAAGGAGGCTGGCCAAGCCCCACAAAACCTCAAAGCCCTGCCCTGCCCTGCCCCTTCCCCCGCCCAGCATGAAGCACCTACCACCCGCTGGGCACTCTTCCTGGGTCCTGCTGTCACTGAGCTAAGGGGGTCATAAACAAGATCAGAGGTGACCCTGCCTGAGACCAGAAGTGGGGGTGCAGGGGGGGCACCAGAGTGGGGCGGACTCTGCATATATTTTGAAGGAAAGAAACGGGGTTTGCTGTGGGATTGGAGGCGATGTGACCGAAGGGGAGAGAAAGGACCCTTGAGGATGGCGAGCGGAACAGGTTCGGAGGGGCGTGGTCTCAGTTCTCTTGGGGCACGTGCGGAACTTCAAGGCACTGTCTTTCTGAATTTGTAGCCATTATTCGAGCAAGAAATACCTTTTCCACAACACTATGCAGATAAGTAGACAGAGTTTCTCACAGCCATATTTACCCATACTATGTGCAGTGTTCTCTGATAAATCAGTTTTTAAATTGTATTTCATTAAAAGAAGTGAAAATTGTGACATCGATGAGTCACAGCCTGAGAATTGAAAACCGCTGTTCTAGGCTCTAGGTCCTCAAGACTTAGCTTGAGCTTAACACCGCCCTAGGGAAGTCAGGGAACCTAGGACGACCGCGAGGCATTCAGGGGTGCTCAGGTGACTGGAGGGGGGACGCGGTGGTAGCTGGGGAGACCATGTCAAGGTGGGAGAGGGAGCTGAGCATCCTGAGGGCCCCTCCAGCGATGACGATGTTTTTAGGGAAGAGTTCAAGGGCAGGGTCGCTGAGCCAGTGTGAGAAAGTGTCGGGGACAGGAATGGCTGGGCAGCAAGGGTTATGGGGTGGTCAGGGGCCAGCACCCCTGTTATTCTCTACTCCTGCAGAGGTCTGCCTAGATCCGTGACATGGAGAGAATGACACATGGGGGACAACTCGCCAGAGTGAGTGACATCTGTGGCCCTGAGCGGGGGAGGGGGGGGACGTCACTTGCAAAATTCTTCATCTTTAGCAGGAAACGAAACGGGACATCTCTTGCAGAGTTAATCTTTTTAGTAAACCTAGTTAAGTTTTCTTCCCTCCTTTCTTCAGAAAAAAGGCCCTGTCCCTCAAATCCTGATAATTGCCCTGGCGACTCAGATCCTCTGGCTATTGATAAGGGTCATCAGCCCATTGTTAAGCAGAAATGGTGTTAAGCCAGGCAGGGCCCTTTGAGTTCCCCCCTCTGAGGGGGGAGGGGGGAACTTTAAGCCAAAGGTCTTTCTTTTTACTCTTTAAAAAACGTATGAACCAAGCCTGTTTCCTTTTACTCACTTAATAGGCAAATCAATAATAGAAATTAATAGAGGTACGATTTAAATAATAAGTTTGTATCTTTTCCTTGTCTAGGGACTGAGATGGCACTTCAGCAGGAAACCCAAGACCCCGCCCCGACTGAGGCAGGAAAGGAAAGAGCTCCGTGAAACCCCTGTAGGCAGAGACTACGGGCCTTTCTCAGCAGGAAGCAGATACGGAAGAAGAGACCTCCCATCCTCAACATCCATATTAATAATAAGGGAGTTCATGACTTTTCAGAAAGAGGTAGGCAGGCAATTTAGTTAGGGGGTTTCTGGTCCGCCTCCAAAGACACTGAGGTCATCCTATCCTAGAAGGGGTCGGCCCTAATCTGCCCATAATTAAGTTAGCCAGAAGGCATTTTTTAACTCACACGAAGAAACCAGTAGGCAGAGATTTAGGTACCAGTTTAAGCCAGTCACTCGCACCTGTGCAATGAAGACCCCAACGACCTTCGACTCACCTGAGTCTCATACCATCATTATAATACAATGCATATGCCTGGAAGTTCATTAATATCATTATAACAGACTGAATTCTGGGAACAAACATGCGCAGAAGGCAAAACGATGAATCACTGAGTCCTGTCAATCTTAGTTGTCAATCAAGGTAGCCCACTCTATAAATAACCACTCACAGCAAAACGGGATAAAAACCCTGAAGGCTTTGTTACCAGGCCTTCTGAGCCACGCTTCTCTTGCTCAGGCCCGCTTCCACGTCTGGAAGTGGACTTTCCTTTCTAATAAAACTTTTCTTTTCCACCATATTTCGGTGTCTTGCCCAGTTCTTTGTTCGAGACATCAAGAACCTGGACTGCGCGCCGGGAGAGGACCTCACTCTCCGGTAACACCCCCACCAGCCCTAGATCCAGCAGCTCAGTTATGCCCTCCCTCACGGAGCCTGGCTGTTTCTCTCTCCCCTGCACCAGCCTAAGCATGCTGGCCTCAGCTACAGGATCTGTAGCCACACACACACAGGCAGAAGTGGAACGGGAAGGCCACCCGGCAGACTCCCCACCCCGGAACAGAGTCACATGGCCGCCTTTTCTGCCGAGGAGGCCGTGAAAGCAAGCATCTAGCAAAGGGAACACGTCTGCCGTGGCTGATGGACTCCAATTCATCTCAGAGGCCGGCCCATTGCTGCACTGAAAAAATATCAGGGCTCTTTAGCCAGAGAAGGGAAGTGGTCAACGAGTAACAGATCTGCCACAGTAGGACCAAGGGTGGCACTGCAGTCTTTAACAATGGCGCAGCATGGCAGGGTCTGGTCATGATGACAAAGCCTGGTCTCAGAAGCTCCCCATCTGCCCCTTTGATTATGGGGAGGTGAGGACGACCCGAGGAGGAGGGAATGGGAGGAGGGAATGGGAGGAGGGCACTTGGCGGCGGAGATTCGCCAACCCACGTGGGGCGTTTTCATAGTTAAGCAACCTTTTTGGCTGACAGAGGGGCCCTGCTCCGGAACCCCACGAAGGAGATCAAGAACCCAGCCCTTGCCCCGCGTTTGCTCTGGGATCCCCTAGGGACACTCAGGAGAGCGGAACGTCAGCATTTTGCACATGAGGAAAAGGCGCAGAGAAGGGAACTAATTTAAGATGCTTAAGAGGAGACGCGGCAGCTTCTTAGCACTGAGCACGTGCTTCTACTTTACATATAACAACAAACAACAACAACAACAACAACAACAGCAACAACACTCTAACTGTTGTCCTCTGTGCCAAGTCTTGTTCTAAGCACATCGCACATATTAACACACAGCTTAATATGCAGGTGTGTACTGTTGTATAGGTAGATAATAGTACTGTTAAAAAACAAAATTCAGCAGAGTAAGTTTAAATTGACTTTAACAATTCGTGGATCGGCCGCATCCCATGTAGGAGGTGGTAAGAAGCTCCGAAGAGCTGTACAAAATGCAAGACACATAGGCAGAAGGAAGCGGATGAGAAAGTTTTTGGCAAAGAGTGGGAGGTTTGTGGCAAGATCGTGTTCGTTTGGGGACAGAAGGGTCTGTCAGGCAGACACCTCACTAGTGCTGACCAGGCAGTTCCAGACTGATTGCTTAAAGATGCCGTTCCCGGGAGAGGCCGAAACTGCAATTAGTCTTGATGTGGTGACATGGGCTTAGCACGAGTGACTCCATTTGAGGCCTGTTGTCTCTTTTTTAATAGTACACGGTTTAGGTATAATATAACAGGTAGATACTGTGATTGGCACCATTATGTAGATGAGGAAGCGCTTAGAAATTAAGCGGCTCTCCTGAGGCAGTGGTTCTCCTTGGGCAGATTTTGTCCCCCAGGAACCATTTGGAAGTATCTGGAGACATTCTTGGTTGTTATAACTTGGGGGAGGGGAAGCTATTGGCATCTCCTGAGGCTGCTAAGCTTTCCACAATCCCCAGGACAGCCCCTCACAGCCAAGGATCATCAGGGCCAAAATGTCAATAGTGCTGAGTGTCCTGGAGACACTCGCGCCCGTGACCCCAGAGGCACCTACGAGAACATTCATAGCAGCAGTGAGTAAGAGTCCCCAAACTGGAGACCGTGTCCCGTCCTTCAAGGGCGGAACTGATGTACACACTGTGGTTTATTCACCTCATGGACTAAATTAACGAGCAATGGCTGTCTTAGTCAAAATGAGTGAATCTCACATCGTCATCGAATGAAAGAAGCAGGTCACAGGAGAATACATGTGTTATGCTTCTGTTTATATAAAGTTTAAAAGCAGACAAAGGCATACGCATATATGTGTGTGTGTATATATATATATATATGAGATACAAAGACACATACATAATAAAAACACTAAAAAAAAAAGCCCCAAGAGATTATTACAAAAATCAGGATATCGACTATCTCTGAGTAGGCTGGGAGGGGAAGGAAGGGGAAAGAAGCGTGGCAGGCTTCTAAGGGACCAGTAATGGTCTATTCCAGAACTTTGTTGCTGAGCACATGAGTATGTATTTTATTTCTGTTTAAAAATACATGCACATAACACACACCCAGTTTTTGACGTGTAGGGTTTCCCGGGAAACAGACTCTTGAGTTGCAGATCCGCAGCACAAGCAGATGGTTCCGGGGAGTGCTCCCTGGGGCAGCGTTTGTGAGGGGGAGAGGAGGCAGAACGGGCACAGGGAGGAGCTGCTGCCCTTACAACAAGCGCCTCAGTCCATCTGACAAGGAACCTGGAGCTGGGGTGGCCCTCCGGGTCGTCCCTCATGGAGGCGTGGAGCCAGGCTTCCGTCCCCGTTATTGACCACACACAGCCGAGGGCACTGCCCAGACAGGCTCATCGACAAGCTGTCAGCGGCCAGAGCTCCTGGCAGCTGTGGAAGGGATGCCTCGTCCAGAAGAAGAGATCTTGCTGGCACAGTATAGCATCCACTCCACGTTCCTACATATGACAATTCCACAACAAAAATGTAAAAGGAAACCTGCTAATATAATACACCATATTAACAAATTAAAAAAGAAAAAATAATTGGATGAGATTCAAAACTCATTTATAATAAAACTCTTGTGACTAACTACATATAAAAAGGGATCATCAACCTGATGTAAGGAGCCAACCAGAAACCTGTAACAAATATCCTTGTTAATTAGAAAAATTCCCTGTAAAGAACTGAGAAGAAATTTCATCAAGTCTGTTGGATATAAGGTCAACATACAAAAAAGACGGGAGCATTTCTACAATGGCAGCAATGATCAATTAGAAAATATGAATCTTCAAAAAAGATTCCGTTCTCTTATATGAGTGAAAAAATAAGGTGCATAGGCCCAAATGCCAAGAGAAGGTGGCCAAGTACATTTTGGAGTAAACCATGAGACTTCATTAAAAGGTGACAAAGATGACCTGAACAAGGAGACAGATCCTAGGTCACATAGTGGTTAAAATGAATGAATTAGAATAGACACAAAAGGATAAGTATTGTAAGATTCCACTAATATATGAGGGACCTAGAATAAGCAAGTTTATAGAGACAGAAAGCAGAATAGAGGTTACTGGGGACTGGGGGCAGGGGGCATGGGGAGCTACTATTTAATGGGTACAAAGTTTCTATTTGGGATGATGAAAAGTTCTGGAAATGAATAGTGGTGGGTGTACACCACTGTGAATGTACTTAATGACATTGAGTTGTACGCTTAAAAATGGACCAAATGGAAAATTTTATAATAAGTTTGTTTTGTGGCAATAAAATAAAAAAAAATCTCAAGGTAAAGATCCCTGAGGGAATTATAAAAAAAGATTTAGCTGTACATAAATCAGTATGGATACACGTAAAAACTGTAATGTTGAGTGAAAAAGGCAAATTGCAGAAGATACATGGTATGACGTTTTCCGTGTTAATTAGGATTTGGGTTTGGCTGTGTAACAGACACAAGAACAGACATAAGAACTTAAACACAATATAAGTTTATTTCTCTCTTAGGTAAAATTCAGATGTGGGCTGTGCAAGCTGGGCCTGGTGACTTTGCCATCATCTAGAGTCTAGGCTGCTTCTGGCCATCCCTGGGATGTGGCTCTTGTCCTCATGGCCCACGATGGAGCTCAAGCCATCACCTCTGTCTTCCAAAAACCAGGAATGCTGACGAGGGGACAGAAGGGGCATGCTTCCTTCCCTCTTAAAGTCACGGCTCAGAAGCTGCACACATCACCTTTTCCTTATAGTCCACTATCTGGAACTTTAGTCACATGGCCACACTTGGCTGCAAGAGAAGCTGGGAAATATAGTTTTTTTTTTAATTTCAGGAAGCCTTGTGACCAGAGATATGATGGGGAAAATGAACACGGGAGGATATTGAGTAGTTAATCCCACACTGTCCATGACAGACTGCTAACATCATCAGTTTCCTCAAAATCCATTTCCTTCCTTCCTTTTAGTAATAAAAGCCCCCAGGTTTTACCTGTCCACCCAGCCACAGACTACATTTCCCAATCTCCTTTGCAGCTAGACGTGGCCATGTGACTCAGTTCAGGCCACTGGGATGTGAGTAGAGATACTGTGTGTAACTTCTAGTTCATCTTAATAATAAAGCCAATTTCCTCTACTTCTCCTTATCTCCCTCCCCACTGGATGGGAAATAGCAATTTCAGTAGCTGCCTTGGTTGTAGGGATGGAAGGCATATGTGGAAAGTGATAGAACTAATGGACAGGTCAAGGATCAGAGCCATCTACTTGCCCCGGATGGCCTACCAACCCGTAAAATGTTAAATAAGAGACAGGCTTCCATGTTGTTTGAGGTGCCGTGTATTTGGAGTCCATTACAGCAGCCTAGCCTGCATCTTAATTAATGTAGAAATTGATAACAGATGTGGGATGCTGATATAAAAATATAAAACTCTGAGACATATGGCATTGTCTTAGTGATCACGCAGCAGCTGGCAAAGACTAGCTGTTGCAGAATGAAGAAGATGGTGATCTTTGCTATGTCAGGAAAAACATTTTGTAGAACTAAATTCCTTGACAGTTAGGTTGGCGGGCCATTGTTCATCTGAGCTTGTAGCTCTAGGGAACTGGTTGGAAAGCAGTATTGGTGTGTATACGGCCCCTTTTTGCTTTTCCCAATATCTTTATAAGAGAGATGAGCTCAGGTGAGAACTGACCAATTTGTAAGCAGAGATGAACTAGACTTGTTAAGGGATTCTTCTCTGCCTGTGGCCTGTAGCCTAAAATAACAGACTCCAGACACTTGCTACCTGGCAGGGTTGGAAAAACTAACACTCTGTGATCCTGTCGTTCAGACCCCCTCTCAAAACCTTCCATATAACGCCCCCGTGACACAGTGGAAGGCAACCCAGCTCCCAACATCTTTTGGAAGATATCAGCTTCACATTCCAGCTACTGAGTCAGATGACTTCAAAGTCTCAACGTTTCAGTGGAGGGAGGGGGTTGGGCTGCTCAAAGAGTCAGATAAAAAAGGAGGATCTCCGTATTTCAAAACAGTAACTAAAAGAGATTTGGGGGTGTGGCTACATTCACACAGAACTGACTGGTGGAACTGTGAAGTGAAGAGTCAGCCCGGCAGGCCTGTGGCTTCTGTCTCCGGAAGGCCTGCTTCCAGAGTTGGCCCTTGGGTAGTATCTGGAAACTTGGCTTCTGGAAATGTTCCCATCATTCTCTAACTGATAAGGGTGGTTCGCCGTGGCTGGACTATTCGTGGAAACGATGTGGCTTATACTGAACCTAGCATGTACCTAATTCCTAGCAGGTGCCAACATTCCAGAAGGAAAGAAGCAAAGCCATATTGCTTGCACAATCCAGGCACAGCGAATTATCTTTATCAGTCCCTTATCGCTCCTGAAGTCCGAGATTCCAGATGCCAGCCAAGGGCCAACCTTGCAAGTGAACCTTTTAAAGATGCCGCCCACAAAATGCTGCTTAGAAAGATAAAAGAGTAGCTTGACAGTGAAGGTTGGCAGACACCACCCGAAGTCAAGGATCAAGCTGGGTGTCGTCAGTAACAGGACACACGGAAATCGTGTACCACCTGATGGGATGCAACGAGGACCAGAAGTCGCTCCTGTGATATTCTTGCCAAAGACACATAATCTGAATGTATAAGGAAACCTCAGACAAAACCAAATTGAGGAACATTCTCCAGAGCAAAACTGGCTTATAATATTCAAAATCGTCAAATCCTGAAAGTAGAAAAGAGACCGAGGAACTCCTTCGGATCGAAGCCATTGCATATGATTTTGACCTGGATCCTTCCGCTACAAAAACATTACTTGAGTGGGATCTAAAGATTAGAGGTACAGTGCTGGGAGTCCCCAAGACCTCCCAATGTTGGAGCTTTTCTAGGACTCGTGGGACTCAGCGCATAGTTGTACTCAGCTACAAGTTTTTACAGCAAAGAACTAAGGATACACAGCCAGATCATGAAGGAAAAGACATAGGTGGGGTCTGGAGGAATCATATACAGACCTCCTTATGCTTTCTCCCTCCCACGAGGGGTCTCAGGGCACGACAAAAATACAGCAACATGTGTGTGATGCTTCTGCCCAGGGTAGCCCATTAGAATTTCAGCATTCACAGTTTTTATTGGGGCTGTTCACATAGGCAGCCTCTGCGTAGCATGTACCCCAATTCCAGACTCCAAGAAGGAATGTAAGCGCCGCTCAGCACAACCCACGTGTTTGCACAATCCCAGCTCAGCGAACCACCCTCGTTTATTAGGGAATGATGGACACGCTCCAGGTGCCAAGCTCTCAGATGTCAGCCAACGGTCAAGCTTGTAAGCAGGCCCTCCTAAGGAGGGCTGTCTCAGACCGGCTATGCTAACTCTTTTGTGCAGTCCACTCCATTGACCCTTGGCCAAGACATCTTTGCAGCAAAATTATTATCGGTAGAACCCCACAGGACAGAGTGAGAGCAGCCTGCAGTACTGGCCTCAGTTATGCCCTCCTGGGTCCTGGATTGAGCCAGTTGGAGCAAATCTCATTAACCATAATGAGACAACACCTGAAGGTATTTGGGACCAGGGCCACCTCGTGCCATCTCCTAGTCAGCTCTGTCAGATGTGAACAGTTGGAGGAATAGATGTCAGGGGTAGGTTCACATACGGTTTGAATTCGAAGCGGTTCAGCAGCTTGGCAAGGCAATACTGGGCATTCTCTTTCCTTCCCTCCCTCCCTCCCTCTCTCCCTCCCTCCCTTCTTCCCTCTCTCTCTCTTTGGGGAGGAGAGGAAAGCTACAGGGAGTCCTTCTAACAAACAAAGATCATTAATGTCTCTCCCCTAAACCTGGCGAGTTTGTGTTTTTCCTTTTCTGTGGCAAAAATTGGTGTGGCTCATTCAGTAATCATAACTCTACATTTTTGTCCTAAACATGTTTTAAATTGAGGTAAAATTCACATAATATATCATTCATCATTTTAGCCATTTAAAAATGTGCAATTGGGTGGCTTTTAGTACATTCACAATGTTATACAACTATCTCCACTATCTATTTCCAGAATATTTTCATCACTCCATACCTGTACCTATGAGATGTCATCCTCCATCCCCGCCCCCACCCCCAGGCAACCACTAATCTATTTCCTGTCTCTATGGATTTGCCTGTTCCGGGTATTTCCTGTCAATGGAATCAGATGATATGCAGCTTTCTGTCACCGGCATGTTTTCCAGGTTCATCCATGTTGTAGCATGGGTCATTCTTCTCATTCTATTTCATTTTTCTGTCTGGATCACTGTATGGATATATCTCATTTCAGTTAATAATTTTTTAGCCGACAGACATTTGGGTTACTTCCACTTTCTGGCTCTTATAATGCTGTTACGAACATTTATGTACAAGTTTTGTTTGAACATCTGTTTGCAGTGCTCTTGGGTAGATATGTAGAAGAGGAATTGCTGGATCATATGGTAATTCTATGTTTAACTTTTCGAGGAACTGCCAAACCGCTTTCCAAAGCAGCTGCATCATTTTACATCCCTACCTGCAGTGCATGAGGGTTCCAATTTTTTCATATCATCGCTAACACATATTTTTCATATTTTTGCTTCTAGTCATCCTAGTGGGTGTAAAGTGGTATCTCATTGTGGTTTTGATTTGCATTTCCCTAATGACTAATGATGTTAAACATCTTTTCGTGTATTTACTAGCTATTTGTATATCTTCTTTGGAGAAATGTCTTTTCAAGTCCCTTGCCCATTTAAAAACTGGGTTGTCTATTTTTTTGTTGTTGAGCCGTAAGAGTTCTTTATATATTCTGGATATGGGCTCTGGCAGATATATGATCTGAAAATGTTCTTACCTATTCTGTAGGTTGTCTTTTCATTATCTCGATAGTGTCCTCTGATTCACAAATGTTTTTAACTTTGATGAAGTCCAATTTATATATATTTTTTCTTTTGTTGCTTGTGCTTTTATGTCACATATGATAATCAGTTGTCAAATCCAAGGTCATGAGGATTTACTCCTGTTTTCTTCTCAACCTTTAATAGTTTTGTCTCTTACATTTAAGTCTTTGGTCCATTTTGAATTAATGTTTGTATATGTTGCGAAGTAAGGATCCGACTTCATTCTTTTACACGTGGTTATCCGGCTGCCCCATGCCATTTGTTGAAAAAACTATTCTTTCCCCATTGGAAGGTCTTGACACCTTTGTTGAAAATCAAATGACTGTAGATATGAGTTTATTTCTGTACTCTTGATTCTATCCCATCGATTTATAAGTTTGTCCTTATGTCAGTACCACACTGTTTTGATTACTGTAGCTTTGTAGTAAGTTTTGAAATCTGGGAGTGTGAGTCTTCCAATTTTATTCTTCTCTTTCAAAATTGTCTCGGCAATTTGGGACACCTTGCAATTCCATATGAATTTTAGGATAAGCTTGTCTACTTCTGCAATAGAAAAGAAAGCCAGGATTTTGATAGGAATTATACTGAATCTGTAGATCAATTTGGGGAGTATTGCCATATTAACAATTCTAAGTCTTCCAATAGATGAACGTGGGGTATCTTTCCATTTACTTAGGTCTTCTTTAGTTTCTTTCAGCAATGTTTTGTAGTTTTCAGTGTATAAATCTTTTATTTCCTTGGTCAAACTTATTCCTAAATATTTAATTCATTTTGATGCTATTGTAAAAGAAATTGCTTTCTTAATTTCATATTGTCATTGCCAGTGTATAGAAATTCAAGTAATTTTCATACACCAATCTTATATCCTACAACTTTCCTGAATTTGTTTATTGGCTCTAATAATTTTTTCTTTTTTCTTCATTTAAAAAATTTTTTTTTTTGGTCTTTCCCCCCCCCCCACTCTAATAATTTTTGTGTGTCGATACTTTGGAATTCCCAATTATTTTCAAAATCTCATTCAAACTTTTCATCCAGAAGGGGTGAATGCAATAAGGGACAAAAGCATTTTCACAGAAAAACATTTGTATACAACTAGAAAGACACACCACATCCTGGAATTGGTCAGAATGAAATCCTGAATTTCCACCAATTTTCAGAATTACTTTGTACAATCTCCCACTCCTTCTGTCTTGGTCATTTATCCAGTGAGCAACCTAGAAAAGATTGACCCCCTTCTGAGGACGGCTGCATTTAGTCATCAGGGTGTGTGCACCAGGAGGAAGGTGAGGGGCCCCGAGCCAGGCTCTCAGACTGTCCGTGCAAAACCACGACTAATTGGGAAAACAAAACACAAGTCAACAGCAGTGAGCTGGCCTTCCTCTCCAAGGGGTCGAGAGTCCAGTCTGTTAGGAGTGTCCACAGGGTGTCACAGTCTCTGCGATGTGCTCTCCCCTAACTTGCAGCTTTTGGCAGGAATCACAAGTTGGACACGCACCAGAAGCCAGTATTTACATAAGAAATAGAGAGCCGAGCAGTGGCTTGATTTTAGAGTTCCATCAAAGAAGAAGCATTTCCTGTGGGCATTTTTATGTGACCCAGATGGTCCAGCCAGCATCCATGATGTTTTCACAGTTTAGGGGGCATCCTAAACCCGCTGAGGTCCCAGAATTGAAGTCCTGTTCGTCAAGCATATGCTTTCAGTTGAGCACAGCGCACGCTGAGAATGAAACAGCTCGGAGCAGATGGTATCAGGTTTTAGCTTAGAGTCAGGTCTGGGTGATTAGGATCTATGTATTCAGGAATTCAGAAAAGCCAGAGGCTTTTCTTCCGCAGCAGCAAGCCCAGACTCGGCAGGGCCATGAGACCCTATTCCAAGTCCAAATGATAAGAAAAGCTTTCCTAAGCCCTTTTGATCTTGTCGGTTTTAGAGCCTAAATTGACTGACTCATTTAAAAATATATGCTTCCCCAAGAGCATGAGAAGACAAGCCATCGACTGGAATAAAATATTTGCAAAAGACACATCTGATAAAGGACTGTTATCCAAAATATATAGAGAACTCTTAAAATTCAACAAGAAAATGAAAATCTGATTTAAAAAGGGATGAAAGACCTGGACACCTCACCAAGGAAGATATGTAGATGGCAAATAAACATACGATAAGATGTCACTATGGAAATCCAAATTTAAGAAACAATGAAATACTCTGTACACATCTACTAGAACGGCCCAAATCCAGAACACTGACAACACCAAACGCTGGTGAGGACGTGGAGCAACGGGAACTCTCATTCGTTGAGGGTGGGAATGAAAAATGGTACAGACACTTTGGAAGGCAATTTCTTATAAAATTAAACATACCATACGATCCAGCTCTCTTTGGTACTTACCCAAATTAGTTGAAAACTTATGCCACATAGAAACCTGCCTGTGGATGTTACTAGTGGCTTTATTTACAACTGCCAAAGCTTGGAAGCAACCAAGATATCCTTTAGTAGGTGAATGGTTAAACTATGGTACATCCAGACAATGGAATATTAAGTCAATGTTAAAAAGAAATGAGCTATCAAGCCATGAAAAGACATGGAAGAACCTTAAATGCGTTTTTCTAAGTGAAAGAAGCCAATTCAAAAAGACTACACGGTATATCATTCCAATGATATGACATTCTGGGAAAGGCATAACTATGGAGACAGTAAAGGATCAGTGGTTGTCGGGGGTTGGGAGGAGGGAGAGATGAACAGGTGGAGCAGAGAATTTCCAGGGCAGAGAAACTACTCTGTGTGATAGTGTCATGGTGGATACAGGTCATTATGCCTTTGTCCAAACCCACAGAATGTATGATGCCTAGTGAACTCTAATGTAAACTGTGGACTCTGGGTCGGAATGATGTTGACGTGGGTTCATGGATGGTAACACATGTCTCTCTCTGGTGAGGGGTGTTGATAATGGGGGAGGCTGTACCTGCGTGTGGAGAGGGGGTTTATTGGATCTGTACTTTCTGCTCACTTTTTCCTCTCAGGGTCAGATATTTGATTTTAGCAAGCTAAAAACTGTCTCCAACTCCAAAAGTGCATTTGCCTATAGATTAGAGATTATTTCTTCTCACATTGTCTCCTTTCCCCTCAAAGCTTCTAATAGGTCAAAATTCTAGTAAAAATCATCATTTACAAAGACTTGTTCTGTTCTAATACTCAGAGTTTAAATTTCATTCCACCCATTGGTGGCAGACAAGGGAGTCTCTCTCTTTCTCTCTCTCTCTCTCTCTCTCTCTCTCTCTCTCTCTCTCTCTCTCTCTCTCTCTCACATACAATTGTTTTTGCAGCTTTCCTTGATCTAGATGATCTCTCTAGTGAATATTACAAGCATACATTTTATTGTTTTATATCCTTTCATGAGATTGTCAGTAGGTGTGGCCACAAGAGGAAACAGGAGAGGCTCAGGAAAACCAAGTTTATTATAGTTGTGGGTCCTGAAGGCAGGAGTCAGGCCACCAGGAAAGCCACGGGTGGTCTGGGGGCAGGAGGCAGGACTAAGGGGAAGGTTTAGGCATTTCTCTGGAAAGGCGGGGCAGAGAGAACAGTTTAAGACTGGCCAGTCTGAATAATTTGGGGGGGGGTTGGACTATAAGGGTGGTCTTTACTTGCCTGGCACCTGGCCTTTGAATGATTAAGGCAAAGGAATATTGCCTCCTGGGGTACAGGGGCCAGAGAGAGGTCAGGCCGTGTGTTGCCTCGTGTGCGTATCAAAGGCACACTCAGGCTGGCGTCTTTGCTGTTTCTAAGAATTAAATAGCCATGGGAGGGGCAGTCTCTCCCCAGCCAGAAAGGACTTTTAAGTGGTCAAAACATCATAATATACAGAAAAGTAAAAGCTATATATGTATAGCTTTTACACAGGCACACACACACATCATACATACACCGATCCTTGATTTTTGAAAATCACACATCCAGATGAAATGGCCTTAAAAGACAAAGCCGTTTTACAAATTTCCCTTTTTCTTTGTAAATCTTTTTCTTTCTAAATCCTCCTTTCTTTTCCTCACTGAAAATTTACTCAAACCCCTAGAAGTAAATGAATCTCTGGGACTGAAGAACTGGGCTGCTTTCTTTCCCCACCCCCCCCCCTCCCCCCCCCCCCCCGCGCACCCGCCCCCCCACCCGTCTGGCTTATCTAAAGCTTTGATCCAGACCTGGGGGTGGATTTAACTTCTTTCTCTCCCACGCAGAAAAGAGAGCAATGCAAACTTTTAAACTTTTTTGGTCCACCGAAAGCCCAGCTTAGGGAGAAGTGGCCCCTTTCTCCACCCACCTGCGGTAGTAGGGAGCAACCACAAACTAATGTCTACCATCTTCGATCCACTTCAAACTCACTTGTGGGGATGCTTGGACCCTTTCTCCTGCCTGGAGGGAAGCAGAAAAAACCAAAAGCATCAGCAGGACACATTAATTTCCTCATTTCCTCATTTGGCACTGGCCAAAGTCAGCTGGGGGATCTGGCGAGCAGACCCTCCAGGCGTTGAACCTCGGGTTTGAATTCCACAGGTAATTTTTAGTTCATGACAGACAGCAGCTCAGCTGCCATACCCGACTGTGGGTAACTTCATGGCCACCAGGCACCAGAGTTTCATCACCCACCATCCTTCACCCTTTCCCCCAGAAATTCCGTAGCCCTGATTTACTGGTTAGGATCCTTCCGGCAGTCCCACCGCTGCCGCCACTGTGTGTGTGGCTGAGCGGGATCCCGAGACCACCCCATGTTCGGGTATTTGCCAGTACTCCTGGGCCTCAGAATAAAGCAGTGCTCACTCCTGAGCCTACGACCCAGTGTAGGAAAGATGCACGGCTGGACCATGAGGGAAAGATTCAAGAAGAATCCATGTGCGGGTTCCCTATGTCCTGTCCTTTCCCTGGGGGGCCCTACAGTGTACTCTTGCCCCAGAAACAAAAATATAGCAATATGTGTGGGTGTCCAGGTTAGCTTATGAAGCTCAGCAGCCCAGGGCTTCACTGGCTGCTCACGGAGGCACTTCTGCTAGCGCAGACCTGCATTCCGGACTCCCAGAATGAAAACCGACGTACGGCAGAACCCATATTTCACATAGACCGTCTGAGCACAAGGAGCCCTCCTTATCAGCTGGGAAGGGTGGGAAGGCTTCCAAAACTGAATTTCTCAGACTCCAGCCGAGGGCCACCTGCCAACCGCACAAACTTGCCTTTCTGAGGAGAAACCAGCTACGTTAACCCTTTTCTGTAGAGCAGTTATTGAATCAATGTGGTCATCACGATTTTGATGGTTATATAAGAGAATGTGGTTATATAAGAGAATGTCCTTATGTGTGGGAAATACTAAGGAATTTTGCAATGTTGATGGTACATCAAGTTGGAAATGGACTCAATGTTTCAGGGGGCATAAAAGCTCTTTGTGCCATATCTACAACTTCTCTGGAAGTTTGAGCTTATTTCAGAATAAAAATAAATTAAAATAATAGTAAAGAGGGGAGAATCAATGGGGTTATGGATTGGGGACTGGCCCTAAGCTGGAAACTGGCGCCAAGTAATAGATACCTGTAGTAATAGACACTCTCCTCACTGCTGTTGCGTTTAGAATTCTCCATAAACTAAAAGAAACAAAAACTCTGTCAGCAAAGATGGCTTGTAAGTGTGGTTATTTCTCGAAGGGGAGGGATATTGCATTGGAGGATGCTTTATAGTCACTATAACGTTGTATTTTTGTATTTCTACGCACACACGTACTTAGAACATGAGATACAGATAAGCAGAATCAGCAAGTACAAAAATCACCACCATTTAGAGATCGCCACTGCAAAAACCTTGCAACATTTTAGTTTATATTCTTATTCTTCCATATATATATATATATATATATATATATATATATATATATATACACACACACAGAAGGTAATCCAGGATATAAATACAAAGACACACACACGTATATATGTGTGTTTGAGTATAAAGCAGTATAATTTAATTTTGGCATATATATACACATATAAACACACGGTATCTGTATACATACAATAACATATGTATATATAGATGCCAAAAAAAACTATACTGTTTTTTACCCTAGGCAATTGTCTCCACTTTTCCCTTTCTGTAAATGTTTATCTCATAGTCTTCATATCCAAATTCCCCCAGTTGACCCCAAAATATCCTCTAGAGCTGAATTGTCCAAACCAGGATCTACTACAAGACCGTGTACTACATCTGGTCACTGCTCTTAGCTGTGTTTCCACCTGTCACAATCCTCTTTCTACAAGACTGTCAAAACATGCCACCGCTGGGTGTGTCTGGCTGCTGCTTTGCAGGCATTCAGCCTGTTCTCCCTCCCATTTCGTGCGTACTGAGGTGGGGGTGGGGGGTTGAAAGCTGACCTGTTTGAGTGAGGCGATTCAGGGTGTAATATATCCAAAGCAATGACATACTTTCTCAGCATCATATCAGGACACCTTGGATGTCTCATTGATCCCCCGGCGGAGAGGTTAGCCCTGTCCCCTGGACTGGGGTGAGGACAGCCTGATCCTGCCATCACCTGGTACCATGTCACCTTCATGATGAGAAAGCGACAAGTGTCGTGTCATTGTGACACTGTGCCTACGTCCACGTCTGCATAATGCCTTTAACCCTAAATGATAATCTTTGAATCAATGATTTCCTTAGGGCTTGGGAAATACTGTTTTAACTTTTCCATTCTTTCTACTGTAAAACACCTTCGATTGGTGTCTTCTTTGGAGTTTTCCCTCCTCAATAGGACAGTTTGTTACTCTGAACCAACTAGTAACTGAGGCAGTAACACTGTATTTCTCTTAAAAAGATCTGAGGCACTTTTGGCAAAATAATAAATTTATCGTATATGATTGGCAGATAGATGTTGCTGATATATTATCCTCTTAAGGTTTGAAAAAATTTCAAAATAAAATAATTTTATACACTGCAGTTATAGGGGTCCCTGAGGGTCAGGGCTGGGCTCGGGGGACCACTTCCTTTTTCAGGGAAGTTAGAGTGGGAAGAACCATATAGTTTTTGAGGTAGTTGGCTCTCAGTTGGGAGACCCAGTCCCAGCCTCGAAGCCTTGAGAGGTCAAGTTCACCATCCATAAGAATGAGATTCTAGTTGAGAGATGGGGAGAGGGCTTCCCTCGAGGGGCCAATAAAACTCTGAAGCAGAAATTGGAAATGGACGGAAGGGACTGGGGCTGAACCTGAGGGCCTGGTGGGGGGCCAGTGGCGAGAAGTCCTCTCTGGGGCCAGCACTCCCATGTGCTCACTTGTGAGTCTCCTCAGCAGCTCAGGGGCTGCCCTAGAATGGTAGTGGGTAGGTAGATCTGATGGAGGAACTTTCTTCTAGTAGTTTCCAGAACTTGAAGACAGGGCCCAGCTGGACCGTTGACTAGACTCAAGAGTTCTCAGGATCCTTGAGAGATACAAGCCCTTGCTTGATGAAAAGTACTGGCCAATGCTCCCGGCTCCTGGAAGGCAAGGTTGGGTTGTTGTGCAAGGATGGCCTTTGACTAGGACAGATGGACACGTGTGATCACACTGGAGGCAGTCGCACGAGTTCCTTGGGGGCTGGACCGCAAACGGCCCAAGTGTTCGAAAGACACAAAGCAGACGCCCGTCTTGATGTTGGCGAACGTGGGTGACCTGTAGGTAAAGGAAGAGGTCAGTCCCATGGTGCCAGGGCCTTGCCCTCAAAAGCTGAGGTTGAGGCCTCTGGCTGATGGTATTTTCTATAGATGGCTGCAACAATGCTGCCAGTTCTACAGATTGTTCTAGAATTATGGCGTTCATCAAGTAGTGGAGTCTAATTCTCATCTCTTTGAATGTGGGTGGGTTTGCTCGTAACCAAGAGAGTGGCAAGAGTGACATCGAATGACTTTCGCCAAGTGATTTCCAAGGCTAGGTCAAAAAAGGCAAAGCAGCTTCTGCTGGTTTCTCTAGAAGCCTCATGGTGTAACCCGTAAGCATTCTGACAGCCCCGAGACTGCCAGGCTGTGAGGCAGCCCTAACTAGCCCAAGCGGAGAAACCCCATGAAGCTCTGAGGCTAAATGAAGAGAGATGCTTGGCCAGCCACCAGCTCTCATACACACATACACACACACACACACTACCCAGTCTTCAGCTCCAGCCATTGTCTGCGTGCAACTACAAAAGCCACTGGAGCCACCAGCACCCAGCAGAGAGCCCTGCTTGTAGATATCACAAGAGGTAATAAAATGATTGCTGTTGATGTTGAGCCATGAAGTTTTAGGGTTATTTATTATGTGCAGTAGATAACCATCACAAGCCCCACGTGCTGTCGAAACTCACCTGACTGAAGGCAGACATTGTAGTTCCTCCACCTGATTTCAGAGAATTATCCAGGATGGCCTGGTTGGTATGCAGAGGCTGGATAGTGATTCACTATATACAGCTACCATTATGTGGGCTCTCCACCTGTCGGAAGGTCAAAGTTGTCATCCCGTCTTTTTGGGTATCTGTCTGCCCCACCTGAATGGATTTGCCATCTGTGCAAATCCAAAATGCGGTCCTCGGACTAGCACCATCAGCATTACCTGGGAGCTTGGCCCCGTTGCACACCTGATGAATCAGAATCTGCATTAAGCAAGCTTCCCAGCTGGCCTGCACGTACATTCGTTTTAGAAGCAATGACCCAGAGCAGTGCTCTTCAAGGTACCTCCACCCACATTACTAAGGCCACAATTACAATTTTTCATTCTATGTTTAAATGGCAGCAAAAGATATAATTTCCAATGTGTATAATGTTGATGTTTTAAAATACAATTTTTCAGTCATTTAAGTGGATCCGGGGGAATGTAAATAAATTGGTGATGGGATATCCAGCAACATTTTTAAAAAGTCCAATGTCCATCAGTGGTAAATGGATCAATTATGGCCTGTTCACATTATGGAATACTACACAGCAATGAAACTAAGTGCAAGTACATACAATTATGGATGAATCTACAAATATGTTATTAAGTGAAAGAAACTAGATACTATATATGTTTGTATTTATTTATATATAAAATACAAAAATGGACAAAACTCATGTACGGTGACAATTCAGAATGGTGGCTACCCTTTGGGTGGGTAGTGATGGGAAAGGTGCCTGAGGGATGCTGGGAGTAGAGTTTGCTGACAACACTGTTCCTGACCTGGGGGCTGGTAACATGATAGTGTTAATTTTATGATAATTACATATGTACTTTTGACATTAGAAGTTAAAATTTAAAACATAAGAGGAATGGGCTATCAAAATACACAAACTGCTGCCTTCTTTTACAGAGTCTTCACATCACTCCACTCCTCAGAATTAGATGTCCATTCTCCCACAGAATTGTGTCCTAATGTAATATTAATAGATTTTTATGTTCAGAAGACTTTTATCGATTACCCTTTTACACTGCTGAGCCAACCACAAAATAAAGAATACAAATAGAAATTTTAAATTTGTCCTGTGACCATAAAGCTCTAAGTGTTAACATTTTTTTCTTTTGGGTTGAATTATTACCCACTAGTGTTTCCCAAATTTGCTGCAGATTAGAATCATGTTAGGACATTAAAAAATAATGTGTAGAAAAGAATTTAGCCAGGGCCAAAGATCTGGTTTTTGCCTTCAGTTTCCAGGGCCCTTGAGATGTCGTGCCTGATAGTCTACGAATGCAATTTGGTGGAGACTCTGGGTCACACAGTATCAGTTGACCTGGAGGCTGAGATTAACCATGTGATGAAAAGCCCAATGATAACTCTGAACACAGAAGCTCAGATGACTTCCCTGGTTGGCAATATTCCATGCATATTGTCAGGACAGTAATGTGTCCTGACTCTGTGGGGAGAGGAAAACAGAAGTTCCACGTTTGGTACTTCCCTGGATGCTGTCCTGTGCTTTCTCCTCAGTTAATTTTAATCTGTATCTTTTCCCCGCAATAATCTGCAGTCAGATAATAGTTTTCAAAGAGTTATGTGAGTCCCTCTAGTGAATCACTGAATTGAGAGTGGTTTTGGGAATCCCTCAAACTTATGGTTGGTGTCAGAAGTAAGGGCAGTCTTGGGGGTTGTGCCCTTTAACTTTGTAGTTGGTTCTAAACTTCTCACAGATGTTGATGCCTGGTTCTTATCCTCAGATACTCTGGTTTAATTGGTATGGAGTGTGACCTGGGCATCTGGACTTCTAAAATTCCTGGGTGATGTGCAGCAAAATTTGGAGACCATTGTTTATAACAATTAAAGGTACACGAAACAACACTAATGTTACAACAGTTTGAACAACAATGATTAAATTAAAAACAAAATTTTACTGTGAACATAACTCTTAATGAGGTGAGGGAAGGGAGGTTATGGTACCTTGATTAAAAGTGAATCTGGTGGGAGGTCCAAGATGGCAGGGTCACAAGAGAGCACTGAACTCATCCACTCCCAGAAGCGAACTCAAATACACACGTATATAGAGAAAAATTACTCCTGTGAGACAACTGAGGGCTGAATGAACAGCCTCTGAGCAACAAAGAAGAGAAAGAGACCAAACAGAGAAGACTGGGAAGTCGCGAGAGCCCACTAGGAGCTGCAGGAACTCTCTGGGCCCCAGGAACCTCTGAGTGCCATTGTTTACATCCCTCTCTACTTCAATTGGGTAGGTGAGAGCTCTCCCCGGGTGCTTTGGCCCACCTGCAAGATCACCATGATAAGCTCCCAGCTATATTGTCCAGAACCCTTTGCCTCTGAACAAAGGGAATAAGCAGGATTCACAGGGCATTACTACATGCACTTGGCCTCCTCAACTAGAGCCACTCTGGCTCAGTGGGCCAGTGCCCTGGATGCCTGAGGCATCTGCTCAGCTCCTACCAGCCTGCTCCTGGCACACAGCCAACACAGAGGCTCCTTCTATATCAGGCCATTTTTTTTTTAAGACTGGGAGAGAGAGTCGTTTGTCCAATTAATATAAATATAGCAAGTAAAACAAAATGAGAAAACAAAGAAATATCTCTTAAATGAAGGAACACAAAAAATTTCCATAAAAAACCCAAAGCAAACAGAGATAAGTAATTTGTCTGATAAAGAATCCAAAGAAGTAGTCATAAAGATGCTCAGCAAACTTGAGAGTGGACTAGAGAAACTTAGAGAACTTCAACAAAGAATTAGAAAGAATAATAAAAACCAAGCGGACCTGAACAATACAATAACTGAAATGAAAAATACATTAGAAGGAATCAACATGCAGAACAGATCAGTGATCTGGAAGATCAAACTAGTGGAAGTCAATCAATGAAGAAGAGAAGAGGAAGAAGAGAAGGAGGAGGAAGAAGGAAGAGAAATAGCTTAAGAGACCTCTGGGACAACATCAAGCACACAAATATTCACATTACAGGGATCTCAGATGCCAGGGGGAAAAAAAGGAACAGAAACTTTATTTAAAAAATAATATCTAAATATTTCCTAATTGGGAAAGGAAACAGACATCCAGGCCCAGAAAGCACAGAGAGTTCCAAAAAACAACCCAAAGAGACCCACACCATATTGTAAATAAAAAAATAAAAAAATTAAATTTTTTTATTGTAAATAAAAAAAAAGTTAACGGTAAATAAACAATTTTGAAGGCAGCAATAGGAAAACAACTAGTTACATATAAAGGAAACATCCTAAGGCTATCAGCAGATTTCTCAGCAGCAACTTTACAGGCCAGAAGAAGTGGCAATACATGTTTAAAGGGCTGGAAGAAAGGAACCTACAACCTAGAATAATTTATTTGGCAAGGTTATCATTCAGAATTGAAAGAGACATAAAGAGTTTCCTGGACAAGCAAAAACTAAAAGAGTTCATCACCATTAAACTAGCTTTACAAGAAATGTTAAGGGCTCTTCTTTCAGTAGAAAAGGAAAGGCCATAACCTGGAATAAGAAAATATTAGAAAGAAAAAAACTCACAGGTAAAGTAAAAAATTAATAAATAACATGTGAATAAATGAATGAATAAATGTGAATCAGACATTTAAAAAGCTACTATGAAGGTCAAAAGACAAAATTACTAAACAACTCAAATTACAATAAGTTAGGAAATAGGAGATACGCAGAAAAATCTAAAATATGATATAAAAAACATAAAGCATAGAGGGGGCAATAAAAATGTATCCCTTGAATAATATGTTCAAACTTAAATGCCTATCAGCTTAAAATAGACAGCTATAAATATAGAATGATATACATAAACCTCATAGTAACCACAAAAGATATACAAAGAATAAAGAAAAAGGAACCCAAACAAAACACTGAAGAAAATAGAAAACCACAAGGGAGGAGATCAACAGAATAAAGGACAGAGAAGAACTACAGAAACAACCAAAAAACACTGAACAAAACAGCAATAAGTTTATACTTAATTAATAACTACTTTAAATGTAAATGGATTAAATGCTCTCATAAAAAGACATAGGGTGGCTGAATGGATTTAAAATGAATGACCCATCTATATGCTGCTTACAAGAAAATTGAAAGACACATACAGATTGCATGTGAAGGGATAGAAAAAGATATTCCATGCAAATAGAAATGAAAAGAAAGCTGAGGTAGCAATACTCAGAAAATAATTAAAACATAATTATAGAGAGGTCGATCCAAGAAGAGGATAACAATTGCAAATATCTACACACCCAACATAGGAGCACCTGAATATATAAAGCAAATATTAATGGACATAAGGGAGAAATTCGGTTATATGATAATAGTAGGGATTTTAATATCCCACTAACATCAATGGGTAGATTATCCAGACAGAAGATTAATAAGGAATTAATGGCCTTAAACGTCACATTAAACTAGATTGACTTAATACACATTTATAGAACATTTCATCCCACAACAGCAGAATACATTTTTTTTTCAAGTACACATGGAACATTCTCCAGGATAGATCACATATTAGGCCAAAAACAAGCCTTGATAAATTCAAGACTTAAATCATAGCAAGCATCCTTTTCTACCGCAATGGCATAAAACTAGAAATCAACTACAGGAAGAAAACTGGAAATAACACAATTTGTGGAGTCCAAACAACATGCTACTAAACAACCAATGGCTCAAAGAGGAAATCAAACAGGAAATCCAACACTATCTTGAAAGAAATGAAAATGAAAACACAACTTTTCAAAATTTATGGGATGCCACAAAGGCAGTTCTAAGAGGGAAGTTCATAACTATATAGGCCTACCTCAAGCAACAAGAAAAAGCCCAAATAAATAATCTAACTTTACACCTAAAGGGACTAGAAAAAGAAGAACAAAACAGAACTCAAAGTAAGTAGAAGGAAGAAAATAATATAGATGAGAGTGGAAATAAAATAGAGACGAAAAAATAGAAAAGATCAATGAAACTAAGATGGTTCTTTGAAAGAATAAATAAAATTGAGAAACTTTTAGTAAGACTCATCAAGAAAAAAAGACAGAGAGCCTAAATAAATAAGATCAGAAACGAAAGAAGAGAGATTACAACCAACACCACAGAAATACAAAGGTAATTAAAAAATACTATGGAAAGTTTTATGCTAACAAATTGGATAGTCTAGAAGAAATGTATAAATTTCTAGAAACATACAACTTTCCAAAACTAAACCAGGAAGAAACAGAAAATCTGAACAAACCAAGCACTAGCAATGAAATTGAAGCAGTAATAAAAACAAAACAAAACAAAACAAAAAAACTCCCAAAAAACAAAAGCCCAGGACCAGAAGGCCTCACAGGTGAATTCTACAAAACATTTAAAGAATTAATACCTCTGCTTTTTAAACTATTCCAAAAAAGTGAAGAGATGGAAAGCTCCCAAACTCATTCTATGAAGCCAGCATTACTCTAATATCAAAACAAGACAAAGACAAAAAAAAAAAAAATGTACTCACTAATATCCTTGATAAACATAGATGCAAAAATTCTCAGTAAAATATTACCAAAACAGATCCAACAGTACATTAAATACACCATGACTAAGTGAGATTCAGCTCAGGGATGCGAGGATGATTCAACATCCATAAATTAATGTGATACATCACATTAACAAAATAAAGCATAAAAATCATATGATCATTTCAATAGAAGCAGAAAAGGCATATGACAATGTTCAACATCCTTTAATGATAAAAATTCGCAACAAAGTGGGTATAGAAGGAACATATCCAACATAATAAGGGCTATACGTGATAAACCCACAACTAATATCATACTCAATGGTAAAAAGCTAAAAACTTTTCCTCTAAGACAATGATGCCCACTATCACCACTTCTATTCAACAAAGTATTGGAAGTCTTAGCCACAGCAATCAGACAAGAAACATAAAAGGCATCCAAATCAGGCAGAAAAAAGTAAAACTCATTATTTACAGATGCCATGTCAAAAAATCTATTACGACTAATAAATAAATAAAGTTGCAGGATAAAGAATCAATATACAGAAATCTGTTGTGTTTCTATACACTAATAACGAACGATCGGAAGGAGAAATTAAGAAAACAATCCCATTTACAAAATGCATCGAAAAGCATAAAATACCTAGAAAAAATTTAACCAAAGAGGTGAAAGATCTGTACTTGGAAAACTGTAAGACATCGAAGAGTTAAATTGAAAGGATACAGATAGAAGGATATACTATGCTCACGGATTGGAAGGATTAATATTGTTAAATGTTCTTTCTACCTAAAGCAATATATATACAGATATAATGCAATCCTATTAAAACATTAATGACGTTCTTCTCAGAATTAGAACAACTAATCCTAAAACTTATATGGACCCACAAAAGACCCGGAACAGCCAAAGAAATTTTGAGAAAGAACAAGGTATCACACTCCCTGATATCAAACTATACTACAAAGTAACAATAATCAAATCAGTATGGTACTGGCATAAAAAACAAAAAACTTAAAATGGATTAAAGAGTTAAATGTAAGACCTGAAACCATAAAACTCCTAGAAGAAAAAGATAGGCAGTAAAGTCTTGGACATCGCTCTTAGCAATATCTTTTTGGATATGTCTCCTCAGGCAAAGGCAACAAAAGAAAAAATAAACAAATAGGACTACATCAAACTAAAAAGTTTTTGCACAGTGAAGGAAACCAACAACAAAACAAAAAGACAACATACTAAATGGGAGAAGATATTTGCAAATAATACATCTGATAAAGAGCTAATACTCCAAATATGTAAGGAACTTATACAACACCAAAAAACAAAAACTCTGGGTTAAAAATGAGTAGAGGACACGAATAGAGATTTCTCCAAAGAGTACATAGAGATGGACAACAGACACATGAAAAAATACTCGACATCACTAATCATCAAGGAAATGCAAATTAAAATGTCAGAATGGCTATCATCAATAAATCAACAAATAAGAAATGCTGGTGAGAATGTGGAGAAAAGGGAATCCTTGTACACTTTTGGTGAGATTGTAAATTAGAGCAGCCACTATGGAAAACAGTATGGAGATACCTTGAAAAGTTAATAATAAAGTTGATCTCATAATTCCATTTCTGGGTATTTATCCTAAGACAATAAAAACCTTAATTCGAAAAGATATACGCACCCCGCTATGTTCATTGCAGCATTACCAATATAGCCAAAATATGGAACCAACTTAGATGGCCATCATTAGATGAACAGATGAAGAAGTGGTACATATATACAATGGAATATTACTCAACAATAAAAAAGAATGAAATCTTGTCATTTGCGAAACATGGATGGACCTAGATAGAGGGTGTTATGCTAAATGAAATAAATCAGACAGAGAAAGACAAATACCATATGATTTCATTTATACGTGGAATGTAAAAAATCCCAAAGCAAATGAATAAACAAAACAAAATAGAAACAGATCCAGAGATGCAGAGAACAAGCTGATGGTTGCCAAAGGGGGGAAGGAGGAATGAAAAGAATAAAAAGTGATAATATATATGATGTAAACCTGACCACTAAAAAAGAAAAAAAAATACATATTTTCCTTGCTCAAAAAAAGAAAAGTGAATTTGGTTAAGGCCAAAATTTCAAATGGTCACTTTGCCTGGCACTCCAATAGGCGTAACATCTGGGACCGCACATCACAGAGAGGGACTTTTCCTTCCTGTTGAGAAAGGAATTGGGAGACAATATCCACGTGGCTGTTCTCGCCGCAGATGTGATGTAGCAGGTTAATTTTAGAACAGAGAACATACAGCTGTGGAGGACCTGAAATAAAACTCATCTAGGTCACGTATCCCTTGGTAAGTCTTGAAACTTGGTACCCCAGTTTCAAGACCATCACTACAGAACACAAGCTCTGGGGTCAGAAGTCTGAGCCCAATGCCAGGTCCTGCCAAGCCCTTGCTCTGCAACCAGGGCCAGCCAGCTCTCCATTCTGAACTTCTCAATTTCCTGCGAAGCCCTAAAGATCTGAGGTCTTGAAACACACCTTCCCCCAAAAATCAAGGTTCGAAAAGGGCACTAAAACAGTTCCTACTTATAAAGCACTGTGCTGTGCTTCACATGTAACCCTATCTTAAAGACATGGGGAAACTGAGGCACGCTGGGACTTGCCCAAGGCCACGAAGGTGCAGAACCAGGGTTTGAACCTGGGAGGTCCGGCTCCAGAATCTAAACTCTTAGCCAACTATCCTATGTTGCTTCCCACTCAGGCAAGGTGCAGCTCATTCAAGACAAGACTGAGGTGGGCCCAAGGCCTCTATGTTGGACCCACCCTGCCGCCTTCCAATTCAGTTCCCCTCGGCGGTGAGAATTGGGGTTCAGTAGTGGGCACTACTAGTTACAAGAATTATGATCGTGGGTCAGTCACTTGCCTCCCTGAGCTTCAGTTTCTTTATCTGTGAGGGGTTGTTAAGAGGCCTCAATGAAGCCACCAAGCAAAGGTCATGGAGCACGTGATCAGTGCTTAGCAAAGGGCTGTTTTTATCATCACACTCACCTGTCAGAGATACAAATCTCAATCTTGCCACTATCCAGCAGTTCTGGCTACAAATTCTCCTCCTACAGGTCCACCACCTGCTTCTTGCGACACCAGCTGAGAAAGAGCGAGAAAGATCAATGAGAACAGGCAGGTTGGTTCCCCTCACAGTGGCCCTGGCCCTTGGGGGATAGGGGCATTCATTCACCTGCAGGAAGACACGAAGCAGGTATTCGCAGGGACCAGGTCAGGGTTGTCAGGTTTCCCACCGCCACCCAGCTGCTCCCGTTGCTCTCCACCATCCACCCACTCACGGAAGCCCTCTGCTGAAGAAGAAAAGATTGAGCCCAAGCTCCTGGCCCGGCAGCCGGCTGGTGGACAACTCCGGTCGGCTCCTGCGCGGCCCCGCCCCGGCGGCCTGGAGGACGACCCCTTTTCCTGGGCATCCCACTCTGGCCGCAGAGGTCGCGGATAAGGTTGCATCCAATCGGTCTGAGCACGCAGTAGGCAAGGCCTGGCGACAGGGCGCAGTGGCCCGGGGCCAGGATGAGTAGCCACGGAGCCTGGCTGTCCACCAGGGCGCGCCAACGCTGCACACCAGGCAGCAGCGTCCGAGCGGCCGGTACCGAGGCAAGCGGCTCAGCACCATAGGACAGCTCTGGTGGCAGTTGGCTCATGTCCAGGGCTTCTTCGGGTTCGGGCTCGAGAGGGGACCCCTGGAGGCCGAGGCGTTTCTGGTCCCCCCGCCAGCCCCGCTACGACTGCGAGAGAGGAAGGGTCAAGGCGTTAGGGGGACAGTTAGTCTCCGAGGCGCCCAGCATCCTCCGGCCTCGGCCCTGCCAGCCGCACCCCAAGACTGCCAGCCCCCAAACCTCCTCAGCTGCATCCCCATCCTCACTGCCCCAGCTCTGTACCCAAGTCCTAAGTCCCCAGTCTCCTCAGTCCCCGTCCCTGTAGCCCCCTCGTGCCACCGCCCGCCAGCTAGCCCGCTCCGGGCCTCGCCCGCCCGGGGTCACCCTGGATCTCAGCCAGTGTCCTCGCAGGTGGGCCTCGCCTCGCCTTCCATCCCCATCCCTGCCCTTTTTACGCCAGCATCTCTACTTCTTAGCCTGCATCCCCCCCCCACCCATCCTCGGTCTAACTCGCGGGTCTCTGGCCGCCCCTCCCTCCTGACAGCCCAGTTCCCCGTCCTCCACCCCACGCCGCGCCTCCCCTTACAAACCAGCCCCTCTCAGCCGCCTCGCGTACTCACCAGGCCTCCCTCCTTGGGGCTCTATTGAGACCGCAGGGTTAGTATGGAGCCCGACAGGTCGCAGCAGAAGAGGGAGGGGCGGGGATCCAGGGTCTGTCACTCATCATCCGCCTAGGCTGGCCTCTTGGAGTGTCCCTAACCCAGCTGGAAGATGCCCCGCACCACAGCGACGGCTGTTATTTTGGTCAGGCATCCTGGAGGGAGGCTGGAGATGTTACACCCGTTTCATAGGAGAAAACAGGCCCGGGCAGGAGCCCAGTGCATGTCTATCTGACTCCCTAAATGTGTGCTCTAAGCAGTGCAGACTAAAAATACAGGCCTTTCAAAGAAGAGGCAAAAAAGCGTCTATTTGAGATCAATAAGAACACTGACTGGGACCCACTAATTTAGGCAGAAGCCAAAACAATGTTCCGATTAGGAGACAAACGTCATGGGTATTTATGAAAAATGGAAGGGGACTAATTACATCAATAGAAGAAAGGCATTTCCATTGGTGCAGGTGACATAACGTAGTGCTGTTAACTCTAAACAATATTTTTAATTTTCGGTCCGGTTGTCCTCAATCCAGTAGGCATAATAACTGGTTTCTTGTTGCCTCTGCACACGGTTCTTTGGGGCACGACGTTGCCCTAGGCCCCGTGCAAAGAGTATTTTGCGTTTTTTACATTCCGAGGTTTGAGACTTAAGATGAGCACAGCAATTCCTCTCAGATGGCAGTTCCCTCTCCGATTTAAAGTGGCTCCGTTTATTATCATTGTTTACAACAGTAATAATATCAGCCAACCTTTACTGAGTAGTTTACCACCAGCGAGGCTAGCTACCCACTGAGGGAGGTACTGCTGTGTTCCCACCTCGCAGGTGGGAAAACTGAGGCCGGCAGAGTTCAAGCGACCTGCCCATGGTCACACAGCTAGCAGGTGACAGAGCTGGGATCTGCACCCAGCTCGGCTGGTTCTAGAACCTCTACTTTTAACCTTTATACCAACTCTATCGAATAAAAATAAAATGCCAGCCACACTTATAATTTCAAATATCAGCAAACAAAACCAGACAGGGATTCTTGCCCACGTGGAACTTACTTTCTAGAGGGAGAGATGTGATGAACAAGAGACGTGGCAAGCAAATTACGTAGTGTTGTACGGGAAGAACTAAATATAAAATCTCCCGCCAAACCCCCAGCCCCGCATTCTCTCCACAAACGTAGAAAGAAACAGTGTTATTATTGACTAAGCATTAAACCAGACGGTGATGCGCATGCGCCATGGCGACCAGTAGATGTAACACGGAAATTATTCAGTGTGTTAGAAGGTGGTTAATACTATGAAGAAGCAGAGCAGGGAAGGGGAACGTGGCATAAGCAGTCTGGGAGGGGTGACCCTTAATTCTGAGAGATAGATCGACTATTACGCTGGCCTGATTTCTTTTCAATAAGCTTTTTACCTGGGGGTTTCAGATCTCCAAAAGCGGAACAGTGTACCCAGCACCCAGCTCCAACAGTTATCTCCCGGCCAAGCTGGCTCCCCCAGGCAATTGGATGCAAATCTTAGATATCACACCTGTCCTTAAAAACACATTGTTTTTCATGTAATTTTGTGAAGGGTGGGAATCTCTTTGATGAGATTATGAGAATTGATTATGACTCAATTGTATGAGTTCAAAAACTGGACTTAAAAAATGTTTAATAACTTCAAATAGGACCAAAGGGCAGATGCTGACAAGTCAGTTTTCTTTCTCAATCCTCAATTCTCTTCTTCAGAGGCGCTCTGTTCATTCCTGGAATTATATCCCATGCTATACTCTGATTAAAAAGAAAACAAAATACAATGGCTTCCAGAAGGGCCTGCTGCCTAGGAGATAATAATTAGAGAATAATGGCTCCTAGGAGGCAGGGATGGTGTGCAAAGCACTCCAAGGGCCATTTAGGAAAGTTATGGGGACATTTCGGTGTCACAGAAATGGGGGGTGGGTACCATTGGGAAGCCAGGCACAGGACAACCCCACCCAGCAGAAAACTGTCCTGGATTCCTCTTCCTATTTAATGTCCTTTGTGTCTCCATGTAGGAGTGAAGAGGAATTTTCCACTCAAATGGCTGGACTTGTAATCAGCTCTTTGTTCTGCTTCTGTTGACATGCTTGCTGATTAGGCCAAAGGGCAGGGTGACCTCAAGATCAACTAAAGACTCACCCTCCCCTTTGCTTGTTCTGTCTAGATAACAGAGATATTGCCTTTGCTTGATAACAGAAGTATTGCCTAAATTCCTGTCTGAGAATCTCATGAACCAATTGGCCCATGCCAACTGTAATCGCGCAGATAAGCCCTATAAAAGCAAGGTTACCCCTGAGCTCGGGGCCCAGATCTTCAGAGTACTAGCTCTTCTGGAACCGCCAGGGTAATAAACCTGAGTTCTCCAACTCTCCAAGTGGTGCTTGGTTTCTCGCCAGTCTGATTTTTCTTGAACAGAAGGACAGCCTGTTCATCTGAGCCTAGAACCCAATTCCATTTTGCATATAAATGTCAAATGTGTCGATAGACACAGAATTGCCCAGGACTGCAGCTACCGAGTCAGTCAGAAGATTCTCCTTGGCTTGGTTGGGATTTTATGCGTTGTCCTCCAATCCAGAAAACCAGGAATCCCTCAACTAGGCCGTGCCGGAAGTGGGCTTTACAGAGCTTTGGAGCTAGATGGACATCCTGGGGGAGATAACAGATCCCCTGAGGAGATTTTTAAAATGCAGATTCTGAATGATCAAGTCTGCATGTGAAACAAATGTGGAGGGGGGAGGGTCGGGTTGAAAATTGTAAATTATAAATTTCTGGATTTCACCTTTACGTTACAGGTGTTTTATTAATAATATAAGAATTCTCTGTGGCAGTAGGTTTTATTAGTATTTTATTTCAAGACCGTAAAGGCGGCTTGAGAAATTATTTGTTATAAATGAAGGGTTGGCACTGACAGTCCCAGGGATGGCGACGAAAGGGCTGAGTGGGTGACGCAGGTGCATCTTTCCACTGGAGGTGTGGTTGGAAGGTTGAGGGAAAACGAGCTCGTCCAGTTTGAGAAAGTAGAAAATTCCTGAACCTCTGGGCGCGAGGGAGTGTGCCAGCCCTGCAAATGATTCCAAGAGCATTAGCTGCCCACCATCCCTGCCCAGGACTCTCTTCCCTGAGGCCACTGCTAACAGGTCTGTATTTTGATTCTGTGAATGGGTCATTTGTGTGAATGGCGTCAGGGGGTGGGAAGGAGCAGGTGAACAGTAACCAAAATCTGTACTTTGAATGGGTGAGGAGAGATTTGGAAAGAGGCCAGCCCTGGGTAGGGGTAGTCAAGCTCCCTCCGCATGATGATTCAGGCCTGGAATGCCTGTCTCAGGAGGGGGATAGGAGAGACAGGGTTATCAGTGTAAAAACCCTGTCGACTCCCCACCCAACCCAGCTTCTAGGGGGTCAATAGCACAGCAGGAAATCCACAAAACTTCTTTCTCATAAAGAAGTAAATCCTCCTGCTGAAGCCACACTTTGAAATAACCAAGACCTTAAGAAAAGTTCCATTAGAGCCAGTTTTCAAAGTTAAACACACTAACAAAATAAGAGGCTTTATAGCTTAAAACACTGGTCCACCTGGAGCAGGACACACCTAGTGAGCTTTGAAAAGAAAGAACTGGGCCGGGCAAGGTGTGGGGGAGGGCCTGGAAGAGAGCGGTGGGAGCCTGAGCAGGAGAGCCAGGAAGGGGAGATGTGCCTGGAGAGGGCCGAGGGGCTGCCTCCTCCCAGAGGAACCCATCCATCTGCAGCCCAAGGGACTGCCTAACCAGAATATTCAAAATCACAGATCAAGCTGATGCGGAAAAGGGCGAACCTTGCCACCTCCTGTGGAGATTCAAGTCCCACAGCTAGAGAGGTAGGGTTCTTGACTGAAGGCAGGAAAGAATTCAAGCACACGCCAGAGTCAGAGACAAAAGGAGACTTTATTAGAGAAGGAATACACTCCAAAGACAGAGGGTTGTCTCCTCTCAAAGACAGAGAGCTGCGAGTGTCCTGGCTAGAAAATTACTGCTTGGCTACCGCCCATGGGAACATAGGTTGTCACCCATGGGAACATAACATTCTAACAATAAGCTTTCTGCTTCTGTACCCCCGCTTGCACAACCTACCTGTGTGTTGACAGTTAGTAAATAGAAGAAAAATAGACTTTTGTGTTAAGACAGAATGAGGAATGGGATTTAGGGCTTAAAAATCCTGTACCTTTACATTTCGGGGCTGCTTAATTTGGGGTCTGCGTACCCCTGGCAGACCCAGCTGGCTGAATAAAGAGCGTGTTTCCTATAACTCCCTGGTTTCTGTTGGTCCGTGTGTCTTTCGGGGGCTGGCGGCTACAACATTTGGAGGCCCCAGCGAGATCTCAGGGAGCGGCCCTGGGATCTAAGAGCAGACTGGCCTCCGAAGCGGTTGCTGTCCCTGTTGCGGATTCAAAGGGGTGGCCAACCTGAGCCGTTCCAGGGCCCTTAAATGCTGTGACGGGGTCAGTACAATCGTCAAGGACGCAACCTTTGGGACACACTCTTTGTTCCTGGTCCCGACGGGAATCTCCGAGGCTTCTATGTCTGGATAAAAGGTACCTTTCTGTTCTGGTTTCTGTTGACTGGTCACCGGGGGTCCGTGGAGAGACTGGACGCAGTCATATCTCCCGGACTGTGGCCAGGCCGTGGGACGCCGCCTCCTGTGCCCTGTTGTCGGATTCTGTTTATTGTCTTTGGTCTTGTCTAGGTTGTAGGTGGCAGACTTCTCTGCGTCCACCTACACTCCAGTAATTGTTCTTGTCTGAGTGTCTGTTTTGTGTTTTCTGCGCAAGCGATGGGGGGAGGCCAGAGTTCACCGAAGACGACACCCTTGGGGTGTCTCCTGCGACATTTCAAAGAAGGATTTGTAGAGGGAGCTGACCATGGCATAAAGTTTTCTCCAGTCAGACTAAGGACATTGTATGAAGTTGAGTGGCCATCTTTTGGTGTAAACTGGCCTCTGGAGGGCTCTTTTGACAAGGGTTTGGTGAGGAATGTTTGGAAAATTGTCACAGGAGACCCGGGACATCCTGATCAGTTTCTCTACGTTGATCAATGGTTAAACCTTGTTCAGACATCCCCTCCTTGGCTCTGCCCGTGTGCCCTCTCTCTAGGGGCATGAGTCTTAGTTGTGGGCACCCCAGTACATGCAGCAATTGAATCCCCAAGACAGCCCAGTCCCTCAGTCCTCCAATCTCCACCAGAAGACAGTGACCTTCCCCCATCCTATAATCCAGGACAACAGAGGCCAAATAGCACCGCCTCACCTCCTCAGACACGGGCAGGTAACCCCTATGGGCCCTCTGCTCCGGCTCCGGGCAGGGCACCAGCCGATACCACCACCCCGGCCATCCTCCCCTTGCGAGAAGCACCACTCCAGGGACGTCACACAGACAGGCCCTTTATGGTTTATGTACCTTTCTCGACTAGGGACCCATACAACTGGAAGGCGCAAAATGCACCTTTCTCTGAAAAACCCCAGGCATTAATAGGACTCTTAGAAAGTGTCTTTCAGACTCACTGCCTCACCTGGGACAATTGCCAACAGCTTTTAATTACCCCCTTCACCGCAGAAGAACGCAGACGCATTCGGACTGAAACAAAAGATAGCTGCGGGAGGGAGGAGAGTTGAGGAAGCGGGAACAGACTGAGGAGAAATTTCCCTCCACCAGCCCAGACTGGGGACACAATTCTCAGGCAGGGAGAATGGCATTAAATCGGTACCACCAGATTCTAACTGGGGGAATTAGGATGGCTGCTCGTCAGCCAACTAACCTTTCTAAGGTAACTGAAGTTATACAGGGACCTCAGGAATGCCCTGGAGCGTTTCTTGAACGAGGCATACTGGGTATACACCCCCATCGATCCTGAAGCCCCTGAGAACCAGTAGGCAATTAATATAGCCTTTGCTACTCAGGCAGCCCCTGATATCCGGCGTAAATTGCAAAAAATTAGAAGGTTTTGCAGGAATGAACCTGTCCCAACTTGTTGAGATAGCCCAGAAGGTGTTCAACAACTGGGAGGCACCGGATGACCCCAAACGTATGGCTAAAATCCAAAGCTACTGTCATCAACCCAGCCGATCTGTTGCCAGACCCAGACCCCGAGACCCCCGTTCATGACTGCATAGATTTCACTGATGCTGTGTGTTCCTCGCGGCCAGACCTCAAAGACTCCCCTCTGCCTGAGGCCGATGAAGTTCTGTTCACGGACGGGAGCAGCTTCATGCAGGAAGGAAGGAGGTACGCTGGGGCAGTGGTCGTAACTCTAACTGGCACCATCTGGTCACAGGCTCTTCTCCATGGGACTTCTGCTCAAAAGGCAGAACTCATCGCCCTCACTGAGGCACTAAGATGGGGAAAGGATAAGGCAGTCACAATATACATAGACAGCCGATACGCCTTTGCCTCTGCACATGTACACGGAGCCATCTACAAGGAAAGAGGGCTTCTGACTTCAGCTGGGAAGGACATCAAGAACGAGGGGGAGATCTTAGCCTTACTCGAAGCCATATGGGTGACTAAGGCTCTGGCTATTGTTCATTGTAAAGGGCATCAAAAAGGGAATAGTCCTGAGGCTGAGGGAAACCGATGAGCCAATGCAGAGCCAAGAACAGCGGCCACAAGGCCAGTGGGGCCCCCACCACATCTACTGACTGTTGTCCCTTACCCAGAACTGCCTCTGTCTCTGACCTATATGGTGGAAGAGAACATATATTTTCAAGATAAGGGAGCCACTAGGAACCAACAGGAGTGGTGGACAACCCCAGATGGAAAAATCGGGCTCTCACGGCCCTTGGAAGGATTCTCCTCCACCAACTACACCAGACCACACACCTAGGGCGAACTAAGATGCTCCAAGCTTTAGACCCCTACTTTCACTTGTTAGAAGGGAGAAGAACCGCAGAGGAGATTGCCTCACGATGCCCAGCTTGTGCCCAAGTTAATCCAAAGAAGGAGAAGATAGAAGAACCTAGGCATAGGGAAAGAAACTTATCCGGGGGAACACTGGGAAGTAGATTTCACTGAGGTAACCCCGACTGTGGGGGCACTACAAATATTTACTCGCTTTTATAGACACCTTTTCAGGATGGGCAGAGGCCTTCCCCACCAGGAAGGAGACTGCCTTAGCAGTTACTAAGAAACTATTACAAGAAATCCTCCCTCGATTTAGTCTCCCCGGAACTTTAGGGTCGGATGACGGGCCAGCCTTCATAGCAAAGGTATCACAGTAATTGGCTAGCTACCTAAATTTGCGATGGAAACTCCACTGCGCCTACCGGCCCCAAAAGTTCAGGCCAAGTAGAGCAAATGAATTGGACCCTAAAAAAGACATTAGTCAAGTTAGGATTAGAAACTGGTGGGACCTGGGTAGAACTTCTCTCCTTTGCTCTTCTCCAAGCCAGGTGTACTCCATATATTAATGGCTTCACTCCATTTGAAATTTTCTTTGGAAAACCCCCACCTTTAGTACCTAGAATACAGGCTGAGAAAAAAGCAGTTACGTAACTTTGTCTTAAGTCTTTACAGGCTCTTCAAAGTATACAGAAGGAGATTTGGTCCAGGGTTCGTGCTGCCCACTCAGCCCCAGGGGACAGACTTCCCCATCAGTTTCAGCCTGGGGACTGCGTGGATCTGGAAGTTCACTTCCAAGGGACTAGAACCCAAATGGAAAGGACCCTTCACTGTCTACCTGACGACGCCCACTGCAGTTAAAGGAGACGGCATTCCATCGTGGATTCATCACTCCCACATGAAGGCAGCATGAGAGTGGACAGCTCAGGAAGACGGGCCCTTAAGACTAAGACTCAAGCGTACATAAATATAACCCTTTGTTTCTTCCTTTTTATCTCTTTAGCCCAGGCATTCGACCAGCCACAACCAAAACCCGAAGGAGCATTAATAACTTTGCTAACGACAATACACAAGGTCTTGAATAAGACCACCCCAGACATAGGACAAGATTGCTGGTTGTGCCTAAACCCAAAACCCCCTTGCTATGTCGGGGTAGGAACTCCCCTAAACTTAACTGAGCTCAGCAGGCTAGAACTTCAAGTTGATTCACTAGCAGAAGTAGTCCTCCAAAATAGAAGAGGTTTAGATTTATTATTCTTAGAACAAGACAGATTATGTATGTCTCTAGGTGAAACATGTTGCTTCTATGACAATAACTCTGGAATAATTCAAGAAAGTTTACTACTAGTACAGAGAAATTTAGATGCCAGGGAAAAGCAGAGATTAGAATCAAGTAACTGGTTTCATAGGATGTTCAATTGGTCCCCATGGCTAACAACCCTCCTATCTGCTGTAGCTGGACCTTTAATCGTCCTCCTCCTCTTGTTAACTTTTGGCCCATGTTTCCTCGATTTCTTGTTTGCATATATAAGGAAGAGATTTAATTCTATTAAACTTTTAGTATTACAAAATAGAGGCTATGAGCAAATTCCACATGAAGAATCAAGGATTTGATTTTCCGCTAAGGCCAGTGGGGACAGTGCTGGCTGGAAAATTACTGCTTGGCTATCGCCCATGGGAGCATCGGTTATCACCTATGGGAACATAACATTCTAACAATAAGCTTTCTGCTTCTGTACCCCCGCTTGCACAACCTACCTGTGTGTTGACAGTTAGTAAATAGAAGAAAAATAGACTTTTGTGTTAAGACAGAATGAGGAATGAGATTTAGGGCTTAAAAACCCTGTACCTCTACATTTTGGGGCTGCTTAATTTGGGGTCTGCGTACCCCTGGCAGACCCAGCTGGCTGAATAAAGAGCGTGTTTCCTATAACTCACTGATTTCTGGTGGTCCGTGTGTCTTTCGGGGGCTGGCGGCTACAACAAGAGGGACAGAGAGACAGAGAGAAAAAGACAATGAGAAAAAGACAGACAGACAAAGACCCCGAGTGTTCAGGGAATTCAATTTATACATCATTCTTAGTTTCTATGAATTACAGTTTAAAGACTGTGTTTATCTATTTTCCTTTGATGGTATGGGCGTACAGTGTGAAAGATAAGGGTATGTAGTATGAAAGGCATGCATAGTAGGGAGAAAGCTTGCTGGCAATCTTTGGCCTTTGTTCGTTAGGTTTCCCATGGTTTTTGGCTCTAGCTAATGTTTATTTTGTGTAGGGTACAACTTAAATTCTCTATTTTCCCTTCAGGTGTGGGTAAATGGTTTGTTAGTAATCCTAGCTAGAATCTTCTTTTGTTCCCTGTGGTCCGGCAGCAGCATGGTGCAGGCTCTGAATGTAACTTGATTTAACACTTAGTTCTCACACTTCCTTTCACGCCTACTTGAAGTGAACCTTCCTAATGAGGGGTTCAGTCGGGGGGCCCCCTGGATCTCCTGTGTACCGTAACTGCTAGCACTACACAGAGTGGCAACTGCCCATTTAGAAAATATAATTAAAAAGTAATCCCATATGTGATTTGAAAAATAATACTTCCTTAAGTATAACAAGGGTATTGTGGTTTTGTTAAAAAAAAAAAAGGAGAGTCTTTATCTTTTAAAAAATTTTTTGTATTTTTCTTTTTTTCAATTAGAGTTGACATACAACATTATATTAGTTTTCGGTGTACAACACAGTGATTAGACATTTATAAAGAGAGTCCTTATCTTGTAGAGCTATGTACTAAAGTACTTTTAGAGAAAATTATATGATGTCTTGTCCAGGATTACTTTAAAATAATCCAGTGCGGGGCTGGGTAGAAATATAGATTAAAAAAAGATTGACCACAGATTGCAATAAACATATGAAAAGGCGCTCAACCTCCTCAGCCATCAGGGAAATGCAAGTGAAAACCACTACAGAATGATTAAACAAACAAACAAACAACTTCGAAACAAACAGAAAAACCCAGCGTTAGAATGTGGAGCAACTGAGTGGAGACTGGGTACTACCACGCTGGAGAACTGCTTGGCAGTACCTACTAGAGCTGACTGTCTCTCTACTCCCTGATGTGCAGTTGCCCTACTGGGTATATGAAACGTGTGCACATAAAAACAGGTCACATCCTGATGAACCCAGCATAAGTTGAAAATACTGTGTCAAAATGCATTTAACGCACCTAGCCTATCAGACATCACAGCTCAGCCTAGCTGACCTCCAACGTGCTTAGACACTTATTAGCCTACAGCTGGGCACGACCATCTGCTGCCGCTGCCCAGCATCACGAGAGAGCATCTTACTGCGTATCATTAGCCCAGGAAAAGATCAAAATTTAAATTTTGGTTTCTACTGAACGTGTATCGCTTTCGCACCATCATAAAGTCAAAAAAAAATCCTAATCTGTGCCATTGTAAGTTGTGGATCATCTATACTAGAATGTTCACTGCAACTTTATTTATCAGAGGCTCAGACCAGGGGCGGATCAATGTCCTCCCCGCCACGGCAGATAAATTGATTCTAAGCAGCAATGAGAGGACGGAGCTACAGCCACTTACAACAACATGGATGGACCTCGGAAACCTAACGTTAAGGGAAAAAAGGCAGGCGCAGGGAAGCAAGTGCTGTGTGAGTCTGTTTAATATAGTTCAGGAAAGATGACCCCATCGGCAAGGTTAGAAGTCGGCTTAGTGATAACCTGGGAGCGCGAGGGGCCTGGTCCGATTGATTTCTCAGCCTGACTGCTGGCTACAGATAGGCTCAGGTTGTGCTTTTCCATGTGTATATTATACTTCGATAAAAAGGGAAAACAAACATATAAACAAAAAATAGATTGGCACCGAGTCAATCATTGTTGAATCTGGGCGATGGGGCCGTGAGGGTTTATCATGCTAGTTTTTTTTAAATAATTAATTTCATATATGATCCAGCAATTCCACTTCTGGGTCTATCCCCCAAAGAGCGAAAAGCAGAGTTTCATAGAGATATTTGTACACCTGTGCTCATGGCAGATATTTGTACTCCTGTGTTCACAGTAGCCAAAAGGTGGAAGGGACTCAAGCGTCCATAGCAGGATGGTTAGATAAACAAAACGTTATGTACACACAGTGAAATATTATTCATCCTTAAAAAAGAAAAGGAATTCTGACTCATGATACAACATAAACGGACCTTGAGGATGTTATGCTAAGTGAAATAGACCACTTACAAAAAGACAAACACCATATGATTCCCCTCAAATGAGGTACCTAGAGTAGGGAAATTCATAGAAACAGAAGGTAGAATGGTGGCTGCCGGGGGCTGGGGGTACGGGGATTGGGGTGTCATCGTTTCACGAGTACAGAGTTTCAGTTTTACAAGAGGAAAGAGTTCTGGAGATCGAGTGCACGACAATGTAAATGTACTGTATCATTGAACCGTAGGCTCAAAAACGGTTAAGATGGTAAATTTGACCCTTTACCACAATTCATGGACAATCCAAAAGCACATCCTTAGGACAACGTGAAATCGCAGGTTGGTGAGTACAATATACCATTTACCTAGAACTTAAAAACACATAAAAGAATGCTATATTGTGATTGTGGGACAAACGTATATGGAAAAGGAGCAGATAACCTAGTGTTTTCCTCCTCAGGACCGAGGTTGGTAGTGGGGGGAGGAGAACTGAAGGGACGGGGAAGATGTGGAGTGTTTGGTTGGTCAGAGCTGCGATTTGAAACCTGGCAGTCTCGGCTTTGAATCTGCACTCTAACCTTTCGCTCCTCTAGGCTCTATGCCAAGTCCACGATTCCTGGCGAAGGGCCAGGGGCTCGGGTGCCTGCCTCCATCGGGGCCCGAGAGCCAGGTTCTGGCCGAGACTGACTCCTGCATCCAGTCACTGCCCTGACCAATCACCTCGCATAGCAGCTAAGAGGCTGAACCCACCGGGGACCGGGTTCAGTTGCGTGACTTCAGGCAGGCTGCTGTCCTTTCCATGTGAGAGTCAGTGTCTCATCTTGTAAAATGGGATGGTAGCCATATATAAATCATGAGCTGAGAGGGGTTGATGAAATGGTGCTCCTAAGACATAGCAAAGTGCATGGGGCGGGGGAGGGCACTAATATTACTGTTGTTTTATTATTATTATTATTATTACCAAGCTCCCTGGGTGGAAGGGCTCCAGAAGGCTCAACACTCATCCAACAGTGGTCCAGGCAGCCCTGACCTCCCTCATTTGCATGCCAGAGACAGAATCTCCACGGGAAACCTACCTCTCCAGGACGACGACAACATTCTCCTACCACTAGTTCCCTGCGTGCGGGGTTCTGAGCGCCAGATCAGGAGTCAGGGGCACCCACACCACCTGCCATAAGCTGGACACGTCACTTGTCCTCTCTCAGAAGCTCAATTTCTTCCTGAATTAAATGTGGGCTGTCACCTTTACTCCCGGAATGGGACAATGATTTCCTGACATGGCCCGTAACTGTCCTCGTGCAGCAACCCCACGCAGAATCTAGTTAAACTGGAACTGTGACCCTGTGAGAAAGTGCCACAATTCACTCACGAATTCCACAAGCGTTTATGGAGCACTGACTGTTTGCCAGGACCTGGGCTCGGCACGGGGCACACAGCAGTGAATGTGACAGGCAAAGTGTCTACCCTTCTGGAGCTGAAAACAGACAATAAGTAAGTAAAGATGTAAATAAATAGGATATAGGAGGGTGGTAAGTACTACGGAAAAAAATACAGCAGGGAAGGGAATAGAAAGTACAGGGGATGAGGTTGTAGTGTCAGGCAACCTCAGGGGCCTCACTGAGAAGCTAACATTTGAGCTGAGGTCTGAAGGGGGTAAGGGATTAAGTCGTGTCAGCATCTGGGGAAGGAGTGCTCCTGCGGTGGAAATAGCAAATGCAAAGGCCCTGGGGCAGGTGCAAGGAGCAGGAAGAAGGCCTGTGGGCTGGAGCCCAGGGAACGAAAGGGCGAGCGGTAGGAAACGCGCTCAGAGAGGTGATGGGGGCAGACTGTGGCACTTCGCAGACTGTGGTGGGGACTTTGTCTTTTCCCCTGAGTGACATGGTGCCGTGGGAGAGTGCTGAGCAGGGGAGGGATGTGACCGGCCCAGGCGTTCACAGACACCCTTTGCAGCATGCTGGGACAGGAGGAGGTGGGAACACAGGAAGAAGGGTGCTGCCACGATACAGGTGTTGGCAGAGGAGGGTGGCTGGGACCAGGGCGGCGGCATTGGAACAGGAAGCAGTGGACTGGAAGGATTTGTAAGTAGAACCAACGGGATTTGCTGGAGAGTTGGGTGAGGGGCACAAAGCCACCCTGACGGGTCGTGGGATCCCAGGCAAAGACTTTTCGTGGCGTCCCAGTCTTTAGGAATGATTCGATCGAAAAATGTGTTACAAAATTCATGGACCCAAATGAGGTATAGCAATAGACGGGTGAAGATTTAGAATAATAGGTAGAGAAGAGGTACTTGCCTATCACGTGGAGGGTCCAAGGACCCTCTCATGTTCTTTATTGCCAGACGTGTCCTTTCTGGCTAATAGCGCTCGCCACGCAGAAGAGGCAGCGGAGCTGTTGTCCCTCACGTTCTTCTCGCCTCTGCCGATCTCTAGCGCCATTTATTTAGCTCCGGTTACACCGTTACTCATGGCGCTGCCCCGGCCATCAGGCCAGCGTGAACGCCGGCTTCCGGTGACCCTCCCCCAGTTTTCCTGGGCTTCGCTGATGATGACCATGAACGCAGTTCTTAACCAGAGGAAGCAGGAACATGTGAGCGAGACTTTTTGTGGTATTAAATGGTCACGTTTGGCATCTCCCAGTATGAATGCAGAACATATGTTCCGATCCGGGTTATTCTTCCCCGTTCCCCACCCCCGACCATGATCCCTGCAATCCCAGGGCCTTTCAACCTTAATCGAGCCCTTGCCTTCCACATACTGCCCCCGGGGAGGGCAAAGGAAGCCAAATGAGTGGCCTCATGTCCTCCCTTTCTGTAGCACAGCTTAAGACCGACCTGGTGGAGCACGTTATCACCCATCGCCTGGCACGGGGTCATGGAGTCATGGTCTCGACAGTCCTGGGAGGAAAGAGGTCGTCCCGTTCGTCCAGGATGGAGAGGACACTGGCCAGGCCTCTAAGAGCCTGATGTCTCTTCCTGCCAGCGAGAGTTACAGACCATGAATAATAGTGTCTGGGGTAGAACTACAGGGGTCTTCACAGATAGCAGAGAGAGAAGTAGATAACTCCTCTCTGAAGGATGTGCCGTTATTGTAAATTCAAATTTACTAAATAATTAGCCTCCATATTGAAAACTGGGGAAAGAATAATTCTCAGATAATAGGCCATTTAGATCAGAAGAACATGCTGAGCATTTACAATCTGATTTTGATCAGGAAGCACATGGCGAATTTTGATGATGCTTTATTTAGACTTGTGAAGAAAAACCCAAATTTCTCTGTTCTGTGTAGAGAAAATCCCAGTTTTCCCTACTGTGTAGGGAAAACTTTTCACATGAACACTGCTCTTCAGACATTTCTGGTCACCAAACGCGTGGGGGGTTTTCCACACAGCGAGCAACCCTCTGCAACGCCAGCTGGGTGTCCCATAATTTCATCCACTTCTGACACTATCTACCGGAAATAGCGTCACATCCCACGGGTGATGGGCTCAGTCCCACGAGACTGTCCCATCCCGCCCCCCTGCCACAACACACACACACACACACTTCAGATGCCTTCAGTCGTAAACTCAGGTAATCACCTGGGTTTCTGACCAACTGGCTATAGATCAGAGGTTCCCATGACCCCCTCCTTGGGTTCAATTAATTTGCTAGAGTGGCTCTCAGAACTCAGGGAAACACACCAGTGTATTGAAGGATAGGATAAAGGATACAGATGAATAGCTAGATGAAGAGATACAGAGGGTGAGGTCTGGGAGGGTCCCACGTGCACGAGCTTCTGTTCCCGCAGAGTTGCGGAGTCACCTTCCCGCTACGTGGCTGTGTTAACGCACCTGGAAGCTCTCCGAAGCCCATACTGTTGGGATTTTACAGAGGCTTCCTCACGTGGGTATGATCAATTATTTCCATTTCCAGCCTCAGTCCTCTCTCTGGAGAATGCGAGGGGTGGGGGAGGGGAGCTGAAAATTCTGAGCTCCACATCATGGCTTGGTCGTTTTGGTGACCAGCCCCCATCCGGAAGCCATCTAAGAGCCCACGTGAGGTCTAATGCTCCCAGTGCTCTTAACATTTAGGTTTTACAAGGATTTTAGGAGCCCTGTGCCAGGGACTGGGGGCGGAGACCAATATATGTATTTTCTATCACCTCGTGGACAATATGTTATTATGTTTCATGTAACAAAGCAGTCCTTCTTTATGTGCTTAACAGAAAAAAGCTCTTGGAGGAGAGAGGTAGACTACCTGACCTTTGGCCTGGAACTGCGGGAGGGGTGGCGAGCCTGCTGCAGGTAAGACACCTGTGCTACCCTCACCCCACCCTGGGGTGCTGGGTAGTGAGAACTGGTTTGGACTCATCTACTGGGCTCCAGCCCAAGGGATGGTGGCGGACAGTTGATGTCCCAGAGCCTTGAACTTGTCCTGTGTTTCCAGGTGAGGGAGTGAGGGGCAGTCAACATCAGCTTGCCAGGCTACTCACCTGGACCTGGGGTCCAGCCACAAGGCCCCGAGACGACCCCTAGGGCAAGTGTCCTAGAGTTCCTCAGGGCTCCAGTGGACCCCATGAAAAAGCGGGGGTGGGGTGGGTAAAGCCTTGGTGAGCACCCTAAAGGAGAGAAACAGGATGGCACCCACATGGGTGCTGGTCTGAAGTCCAGGGAACTGGCCCAGATGGCACTGAAGCTCTGGCTTAGAGAATTTTGAAAAAAGTGCTACAGAGTGCAGGGTCCCCACTTCCTGGTCTAAGCTTGCTCCTGGTGGGGTGTGAGAAAGACAGTAGAGTCCAGGTCGACCCCAAGGGTTTCCGGTCGGAGAACGGAAGAGACAGTGCTGCCACTGACTCAGCGGGGAAGTACGGGGAAGAGGCAAGCGGTGAATGGCGGGGAATGGCGGAGAAATCAGGACTCGATTTGGGGAAACTGAGGCTCAGAAAAGTTACACCCCAAGGCACAGGGTAAGGAAGTGAACTCACAGTGTCTCGTCACCCCCAGGTGACATCGTCTGCCTCGGTCACGTCTGAGGTACCATTGAAAGCATCGATGACACACCAGGCCTAGTGCTACACGTTTCATGAATGATCGGTGAGTCTCCCAACGATGGGCATTCTGACCCCCTTTTAGGGAAACAAAGGCGGCTCAGAAAGATCTCGTGTAAGGCCTCGGACTGAGGAGGTGGCAGAGACCGGTTAGCCTTGAATCCAAGCCCACACAAGCCCATGTGCGCTCTCACAGAACCCTTTCTCCCCTGCCGTCCTGGGCCAGGTTTTCCTGAGGCTCCTTCCTTCCTCTCTGGGAATCAGGGAGCTGAGGCGCCTCCTCTGTGCCTCCAGGAGGCCCAGGGCCTCATTCCTGCTATTTTATTCGCATTACTCAGACCTAGCTGGCTCCAGCGCCAGGTGTCACCAGCCCTGCCAGGGTTCCAATCCGCCCGGGACGCTGGGAAATGGCCCCTGTGGGCCCGTCCACCTCTAGGACTCGGGCTTGCCCAGAAGCATGGTCCCTGTGGTGCTGGCATGGGGGACCTCACTGTGGACTGTTCCCAGGTCGAGTACCCTGCTCGTCATTCTCTCACACCCACATCCAACCTCTCAGCAAACTCTGCTGGCTCCAACTTCATAAAATCCATCCAGAACCTGCCCGACCATCTCTCCACCATGGCCACCATCCTGGTCCTGCCTGGACCATCGACGTAGCTCCTCTACAGTCTCCCGGCTCCCTGTCCTGTGCCCTCAGTCTGTCCTCACACCCAGAGGGACTCTGTGAACATCTGCATCAGTTTAATCTCCTCTGAGTAAAGGACAGAGTCCTCACCGAGGCTCCTGAGGCCCCACATGATCTGCCCCATTACCTCTCTGCCTCCATGGGCTCTCACTTGCCTCCTTGCCTACTCGGCTCCAGCCACTCGGGCCTCCTTCCACGACCACGTTAAGCACATTCCACCTTAGGGCCTTTGCACCGGTTGTTTCCTCCAGGTGGAACTCTTCCCCGGTATCCCCATTGCTCCCTCTCCCCCCTCCTTCAAGTCTTTGCTCAGCTGCCACCTTCTCAGCCAGGCCTCCCCTGACCACTGTGTTCAATGCCACCACCTACCCTTTCTATGCCCCGACCCTGCTATTTTTCTCAGAAGGCTTCTCCGTAGGCTTCTTCACCTTCATGGCCTCACTCATCCAGCTACTGGGCATGGCCACCTTCCCAGATTTCCCTGTGCATTCCAACCTGGCCGCCAAAGCAGTGCTTGGAGGTGGCTGGTCAACTTAGTGGCTTAAAACAGAAAGTCATTCTTTCGTAGTTCTGGAGGCTGGAAGTCCAAAATCAGCTTCACTGGGCTAGAGTCAAAGTATCGGCAGGGCTGCATTCTTTCTGGAGGCTCTAAGGGAGAATTCGTTCCTGTCTCTTCCAGCTGCTGGTGGTTGCCGGCACCCCTTGGCTTGTGGCCGCATCACTCCAGAGGCAAAACAGTCACTGTGGTCACCTGTCATTTACAGGATCAGCTCCAGTCCACATTGGTCTCCTTGCTGACCAAGGACAGTGGCCATTATCAATCAGGGCTGCCTGCTTCCTGGTTCTTATTCTCATACATCTCCCTGAAGCTCCTCTTAAGAGCAGGAGCCTCGTAAGTACAGAGCGCACTCTCGTAGTCTCTCATGGGCTAGGTGCTGGAGTGGGTCCTGGGGAGTCCACTCCATGTCCACCTCAGTGGGGACCTGATAACAGACTGGAATGTGGGAGAGCCTGTTACGGACGTCGAACATTGGCCCCCCAGAGTGGTGGGCACTGTGGAGGCTTCCCTGCACCCCTCCAACCTCTTCTCCACTGAAGGGCCCCCCAGGGGCCAGCCCTGATTAGGATAATCAGTGGACCCCATCTCCCTTGGCGGTGATTGCTTTAGGAATGGGTACCTGGCCCAATTCTGGCTAATGGAGTGCAAAGGAAAGCTTTCTGGGGCGGGGGTCCGGGAAAATGTTGTAGAAAAGAAGGATCATAGATCTAAGAAGAGTTTGTGGTTTACTAGAACAACATGGAAGAAGGAATGAGGGAGGATGCCTACAAGTTGGATGACTAACACACCCCTATTCCTTGACAGGTGCGATTTGACAGCCACAAAAGAGGGAAGTAAGAGAGAACAGATTTCCCTTAGGACCATAAATCATGGGGCCAGCTGGTCTGATAAAATCTTACAAAGTTGGGAAATACTGTGGACTGTTGACTTGGCAATCAAGCCATAGATTAGCCACCATTCGGTAGAGCTATCAGCTGATGACACACTCTTGAGAGGATCATAGTATTGGTCCAGCATGAAGAAAACACAGGAATCCATCATGTGGCTTGAGATCATAGCTTTTTCTCTAAATGGCAGTCCATATGACACACAGATCAGTCTATTAAGGCAGCTGATCTCTTCTATGATGTGTCTTTTGCGGGGCACCAGAATATTCCACCCAAAAAATATGCCTCTTTGGTATACAGATTATTTTGAGCCAAAACCATTGAGAACCAGAAGACAAGGAAACGCTCTAAAAACCGGGCACCAGTTTTCCTTCTTGTGAAGTGTGAAATTCAGTAAAGGGAAACCTTGCTAAAATGGAGTTGGGAGGCCAGAAGGGGGAGCTCTCATGCCCTACCACTCATGGTCAATCACCCCGAACAGGAAAAGACTGACTTTGCACATCCAACAGGAAGATGTTTTCTACTTCGCTACTACAGCAGGAAGAAGGAAGATTTTTCTCTTTGCCAGGCAACAGCTCAGCCAATGAGAGACTGTCACAACTCAGCCAATGAAAAGCCACTACACTGAGAACTCCCAGTCTCCTCCAATGGACTCTTTGTTTGTAACAGCCCACTGCAACCCCTCCCCTTCCTCTATAGAAGGACGGTCCTCCCCTTCATTCTCCAGAATTGCAGGGGTTTTGCAGGAGGTTGTGTGTCCCAAACTGCAATTCTTTATTGTTCTCGAATAAACCCATTTTTTGCCGGTAAAGTAACTAACTGTTTTATTATTATTTTCAGCTCAACAAAAGAAAGTTTACCTTTATAAAGAAAATTTTCACCTGTAGTGAGGTCTCCCTCTCCTTACCAAGAACAGGAAGACTCTTAACTCTCATAATGGAGAAGGCAGGACTTCAATCTGCATAACAAACTTTCCTAAACATACTTTTCCTGGTCAACATGCCTTAAGTTGCTTCCTCTCCTCACAGCCCCCAACTCCTTTTTCTTTGTTTTTGCCTAAGACGATATGTAAACGTGAGTTCTAACCACTCCTTTGGCTTACTCAGCCATGGGGCTTCCATGTGTATGTGTGTGATGCACACATGTTTGTTTTTCTCTTGCTAGTCTGTCGTTGGCCAGTCTAATTTACAGGACCCCAACTGGAGAACCTCAGATGGGAGAGGAAAAGATTTTTTTCCCTCCCCTACACTTTGCAAGGCAAGATTCATCGTGTTACTAAATAAGAGAGAAGTTTTCCATTCCACTCGCCAGGAGAGAGAAGCAGAGGAAAAACAGCTCCAGCTTATCTCTGCCTTTCACGATTCCCCCAGGAGGAGGAAAACAGTCTAGTGGAGCTCATCCTTGTGCTTCTAATCCTGCCAGAGAGAAGCTTACATTTCAGAGAAGAAGTTCAATTTGGGGGTGTTGGCAAGTCCACTGTGACCACCTATTTAAGCTTTACCAATAAGCAGATGTTCTGATCTCTGCGATTTCTGGGTCTGTTTCTCAAATGGCTCCAAACTCACGGGAAGCGGGAAGGCAAGTGTGAGTACATAAGACTCAGTCCTCTGCAGCCAGACTGCCTGGGTTCAAATCCAGCCTCCACCTCTTTCTACTTGGGGGACCGGCTATTCATACTATTCAGTCTCTGTGACCTCTGTTTTTCCCTGTATATAAAGTGGGGTCATGATGTTATCCCACCTCATAGGGCTGTAGTGAAGGGTAAATGAGCTAATATAGGGTATTTCATTGATCTAAGGGATTGAGACGGATGTTGAAATAGATGGTCTGTCGGTTTTATTAGCTGTGTTTTTCTAAGATGCCTCTCACAAGGCATTTTAGAGTTGATGAAATAGTGTGTGGAAAGGCTAAGAACAGTGCCTGTAGCACAGAAATTGCCAGATAAGTGTTAATCAGTGTTATTACTAATTGCTCCTTCTGACTACTCCAACAGCGTCCTCCTCAGTCTTAGTGACGGTACCTCAGGAAGGCACAGGTTCTCTGTCTGTCTGTCTGTCTGTCTCTCTGTCACTTTTTCTCTCTCCTGTTGAACTCAAACAAGGAGGCCTGTTGTATTGGTGTTGGCAGCCTTCCAACAGTGTGAGGACAGAGCTGAAGCTAGAGGCCACAGAGCAGAGAAACAGGAACCTGGTGCCAGCAACGCCTCTGAGCACCTGGACAGACCAACAGATCTCTCTATGTTCCCTGTTACTTGCAACCCAAGGTATTCAACTATGGAGGTTGTGTGTATGTGTGCACGGGTGTATGTATGTGTGTTGAATGTGTGTGTATATGTAGGTGTGTAAACATTCTCCCTGAAGCATTAGTCGGTTCCGAGAGTTCTGAACACAAGTCGTTTTTGCTAGAGTTTTTGTTTGTTTGTTTGTTTGTTTTTGCCTCTCGCCCACTCTGAGCCCCCTAAGCGAGTATTCTCCTGACAGGCCTCTTTCCTGACCCCGTGCTGCAGACCTCTGGGAAGCTCAGCCCAACAGTCTGATTGACGGGTAACTAGGATGTTGTTGTTCAAAAGTGCTCAGAGGCGCCTGGTACCCCATGTCCCCAACACCCCTGACACAGCAGCAAATGCTTCTGTCTCCAACCCTGGGGGGCTCTGACCTTGTCACCTCCCCTCAGACACTCAGCCAATCATCCCTGTCTTCTTTCTACATCTCTGGGCCAGTTTCCCACCCTCAACAAAACAGTCTCCCTGAAAATTGTCACTTATTTCCTCCCAGAACAGGACGTCCCAAAGAGTGGAACATGCTGATGAAATTTTCGGTGGTACATAGAATGAACATTTGTAATGCAAATAGCTCCATCTTTTCTTCGAAGAGATGTTAGATGACATTGGTTTTCCCTTTATAGTAGTGATGTAAAGTTACCTTTTAAACTAAATTAAGTCTAAAATTGATTTAACCCATTTCCTGTTTTCCCCAAGAATACTCACCAGTGGCACTTGTGGCTGCGGTGTTCACCCCAAGATGACTCGCAGATTACAGTCCTAACCTCACCTGTAAAGCTTGCGATGAAATAGCTTGCTTTTATTATTATTTTCGCAGTGCTCTAGTGCATCGATAGTCTTTGGAAAGAAATGACATCATCCTATTTAGTGCATTCTGTTTTTAGTGTTGGTATTTTTACTTAGAAAATATAGTAATTCTTGATCGCCAAAAATGTCAAATCCTAGAAAATGTAGCATTCCTATGTGTGATGTTAAATTAATGGTGACAGCGAGCTGCACTATTTTTTCTAAATGAGAAAAGGATTTTAAAAATAGTAAGTAAATAATAGTTGAAGTCATCTTTAAATATAGCGAAAAAATCTGAAAAGGTACACGAACCACGAGGTTTGGGAATCTTGGCTTTAGAGAAACCCTGCACTGTGCGTCTCCCCCAGGGGAATGGCCCAGTGTGTGTGTGGCTTGGGCATCAGATTCACCCTTCTTCTTTCTTGGGTTTTCTCTTCGTATCCATCCAGCATCTAGCTGGCCAGAGTGAGGATTGATGGTGGTCATCGAGTAGACAGATCTCTCGATTTGATGCATCAAAGAGATCACATTTATGTGGTTCAAAGTAAGCGGAGACTTTTAGGAAACCTCAGCCAAAGTAGCACCTGCAGGTAACGTCACATTCACGTTTCTGAATGCCCATGCGAGGGTGGCGGGCAGGAGTGATGCCCTTGGAGTATTGGGTTAAGCTGTGGAATGTGAGAGACCTGAGTTCAAGTCCCGGCTTCACCACTTACTAGTTATGTGATGTGGACAAACTACCTAATCTCCCTGACCTCAGTTTCCTCATCTGTAAAATGGAAGTGACTAACAATGACACCTACTTCCCGTGCTGCAAGAACTAAATGAGGTCAGGAACAGAAAATGCTTTGAGTGCTTGAAGTCAATAAGCTAAGGAAGATAGAGAGACAAGTTAGGTGACTCCATGAGGAAATAATGAATAAGTCCAGAATGTGGAATGCTAAAGAACGACCATCCTGGACTTCCTCCAAAAGTCACTATCATAGAAAATAAAAGTATGGATATGTGGGAAACTGTTCTAACCTCGAAGGGACTAAAGACATATAAGAGCCAAATGCCATGCATGAGACTGAACTGAGATTTTAAAAAATTAGAAAGGAAAGGGAAAGAAGGAAGGAAGGAAGGGAAGGAAAGGGGAAGGGTAAATAAAACTCACTATAAGAGACGATCTTGAGACCATTATGGAAAGTTGAGATGGACCAAGTAGAAGATATTACGGGTGTAGGTGGGATAATGGCAGTGTGGTCGAGCAAGAGGATGACTTGATTCTTAGATGTCTGCTTAAGTGTTTAGGGCGAACAATCATCATGTCTGCAACTTACTCTCAAATGGCTCAGAAAAAAATAGGAACAAAGCAAACGTGGCGAATTATTAACAATGATTAAATCTGGATGGAGGTAATAGGTCGTGTTTATTATACAATCCTCTCCACTTTTCTGTACGTTTGAAGATTTTTTGTAAAAAAAAAAGGGTTTTGGCAAACAAAACACCCTTATGACAAGGGATTCCACTGACCAAAGGCAGGGCTGGAAACCCCTGGGGGGTTTCAGAAGAGATGGGGGTCCACTTGATGCTCATAGTTTCTACCGTTGGTAACCCCCCCACTGAGAATGACATGTTGCCCAGCCCACAGCCAAGCCCCTTCTTCCTGGCTTAGAGAGCCCCAATTTTGTTTGGGTACCAGACAGCGATATTCTTAGGGAACTGGTTTCATCTGAGGTTGATATGTCCAGGTCTGTGGGAAGAATGGTGGGGGGACTTCGGGGGAGTTTATCTTGCTTCATAAAAACTGTGAGGTGCATAACACCCCCTTGAGCTGAGGATGGTCTGAAATTGGGAGGGGCACGATGAGGGGGATTTTGGGGTGAGACAGTGTTCTCTTTCTTGATCTGGTTGATGGTTACATGGATGTTTGTGCTATAATAATTCATTTCTGCTGTACATTTATGTACTTTTCAGTGTGTTTGTCATAGTGTGCGTGTGTGTGCGCGTGCATATAAAAATGTTTTCTTTCCTTTTTGTGGCAAAGGTGGAGTGAAGATACAATGAGGCAGCTGGTCCCAAGATGGATGGATGGATGCCAACATGCTAAGAACAGCAGAGGAGAAAAATGGACAGAGATGTCCTTTGTTGCCATTGCCGAGCCAGTGCACTAACCCAGGTGTGGCCCTGCCTCAACCCTCCTGGTTATGAGGGAGAATAAATGTCCTTATCTTCAGAGCCTCTTGGAATTGGATTTCCTTTTGCTGTTCCCAAAGCATCCTGGGTATTGTGTTGGGGCTCTCCAAGGCCACCCTCGGGTTTGGTCATTCATTAGAAGCACTCACGGGACTCAGCAGTTGTCATTCTCACCATTAATGTTCATTACAGTGAAAGGATACAAGGCAAAATCAGCAAAAAGAAAAGGCACAGGGGAAGAAATCCAGAGGCAACCAGGAGCAAGCTTCCAAGAGTCCCGCCCCAGTGGAGTCACGCAGGACGCACCTAAGTCCTCCAACAACACATGCCAGGTGTCTCCCTGGCCAGCCCAGGAGTACGTGGGTTTACTGGGGTCAGTCACGCAGGCAAGCAGTGCTCGAATGACTGGCCACGGTAACTGAAGCTCCAGACCCACAGAAGGAGAACAGGTTTCAATCACGGATGCCCTTGTTTGCACAAACTATCTAGACAAACTGATGGTGTGGTTTAAGACCCCAAGCATGTGAAAAACACTCTCGTCAGAGAGCTTAATTCCCAGGTGCTGGCCAAGGGCCAGGCATGACAATGGGCCTTTTTTAAGAATGTGCAGGGTTCAGCCCTGTTGAGTTAACTCTTTTCCGCACGAGTACGATCATCACCCTCATTCTTTTCTTTGAGGTGACAGAGATTCAGAAGGGTTAAGAAAGGAGACCAAAGCCACCCAGCTAATAAGTGATGGACCTCTTAAGTCCTTGGTGTGAGGGCTTCAAATGTCCCCTTTAAAGTTGGCCACACCACTGGGGCCACTCTCTCAGACACAGAAAACATAACTGTGGGTTGGATTTGGCTCAAAGACCTGCAGCCTGCATCCTTGGAACATCTGGAGAGTCCACTGAAATGCCTGTAAAGGAGTAAAAGGGGGCGCATCCCCAGTGGGAAAGGGAAGGAACTGGGAGGAAGACCAGGCAAAGGGGTAGAGATGTCAACAGATTCCCCGAGGCCGGAACTTGCTGGGGAAGCTGTTGACCCTGGGACAGTGAGACAGGCCCTGGCCACGGACCTCCAGGGAGGGTCTACGGGCCAGGTGGGGCCAGGTGGGGCCAGGTGGGAAGCGGGAAGGAGAGGCGATCAGGAGCTCCAGCTGTGGGAGCTGGCTGCTTACATGCTCTTCCTTCCTGCTCTGCGTCCCAACGGCAAAGCCCAGACAGCCCGACACGGGAACCCAGGACCCCCCCAAAATACGAGACTCTTTCCTAAAGCAATGCTTTTGGAATCATGGCAGCGACTCATTCCTGGGGTGGCTGCTGCTCTCCTGGGGGTTGGGGAGTGCCACCAGCGCTTCCTGGGCAGGATGCCAAATGTCCCACGAGGTGTCCCATAGTGTCCCAGACAAGCAGTCCCACCCTATGTCCCATGAGACATTCATGGAGATAAAGAACCTGTTTTTAGTACCCAAGCTCAGCACTAGCTCCATTTTACTCACAAACAACGTTTAAATATTTCCAGAAGAGCAACTACTGGGTAAACGAGGAAGGCTTGTTCACTGTCCGCCATTTTGTTCTCTGAATTGCAAGTACAGTGTGCCTGGGTCTGTTTTCGTTTGTGGTAGTACAGACAGCATTCTGGAAGTTTCTGAATGGTACAGACTCCTAAACACCATCATTATGTCTTGCAGCTTCATCAGGCCTGAGCCCTTCACTATTGTATCATAAATTGCTTTCCTCTTATACTTTATATTACAATAAGAACATTATCTTGATTTAAACATTATTTTTGTATGTGGGTAGGTTATATTCTCTATACATTTCATTACGAGGTAGTAAATGGAGCATATAAAAATATCGTACCACTAATCTAGGGTGATAAAAATCAGAACAGCAGCTACCCCGGGGGTTAGGGGGATGGGTGATGAGAGGATTGATGTCGAAGGGGCAGAGAGGAACTTTCTAGAGTGATAAAAATGTTCTCTACTTGACTGGGGGAGTAAATAATTGTCAAAACTCATTGAACTGCACATTTAAGGTGGCACATTTCATTGTAATTGTAATATAAATTACACTTCACTCAAGTTGAATAAAACATAAATTTAAAAATATCTGTATAGAAAAATGTTAAAGTACGTATTCGTAATAGAAATATTACAAATATTACAAATAAAAGGACCTGGTAAGGCCTTGAAATGGATGGAATGGATTTGGACGGGCTCTTACAAGAGCGAAAAAGAACAGCACGGATGATCTTAGTAGGTGCTGCCGGCCATAGTGCTGCTCTGTGAATCCTGCACAAAGCCTGTAAACTTTCAATTAAATAACAGACACACGGATATGTGTGAGTGCTGGATTGTGATGCGAACACATTTCTTATACTGAATTGTAATCGAAAAAGTTTGGAAAACAGGAGTCACTGTCCTTCCAAAATGATCACCCCTTTCGGCATAATAGCCACTCAGGGCAAAGGTTTCAAATGGTGGTGCCTGTCACATGGTTTTTGCGATCATTTCCAATTTGTTTACACTATGTAGTCCAGTGTGATTACATCATCCTGGCTTTACCAGAGAAGCTGGCCAATCAGAAGCTTGTGTTTGCGAGAGGATTAAGTATGGTAGCATTCATTCTCATTACAGAAATCATGGGGAAGGGACAGAAAGGGTGGTAGGCTAAAAAACCGAAATGTTCATTTTTCATAAAGAGGAGTTCACTGAGAATGTCTACATTTTATCGATCTAGAATGAACACGAACAAAATGGGAAAAATACAAATTTTATCACACAATAAGGGCTAATTTTCTCAATATATACATACATTTTCCCCAAATTGAGAAGAAGAGGAACAATCCCATAGGAAGAAGAAATGCACAGAGAATATGAGTAAATAGTTCCTAGAAAAGGAAATAAATGTGGCTCTTAAATGAACGACAAGATATAAGACATGACCGGAAGTAATGCAAAGTAAAACAACACTGAGATAACTTTTTTAATAAAGCAAATTGGCAAACACTGGCAGGGTCCCAGGGGAAGGGCACCCATTGTTGGTGGGAGCATCGACTGGTACAATCTCTTTGGTGGGCAGTTTGTGACATCTGTCAGCATTAGAAATGCAACCACTCCCTGACCCAGAAATTCACATGTAGAACGGCACATACAAAGAGTACAAAAAGACACGTGTGTGCGTGAGGTTCTTCACTGCAATCTTCTTTGAAATAGCGAAAGATAGGGAACAATCTAAATATCCGTCAGTAGGGGACTGGTTAAATAAGTCATGGTAATCCCCACACGGCGTAATGTGCAGTCACAAAAAGACAAACCTATCAAAGGCTCATCGCGGTCACCAGTGACCTCCATGTTGTGCCCATCCAAAGTTCAGTTCTTTTAAATACGTCGGTTCACCAGCAGCGTGTGACACGGTCAAGCACTCTGTCCTTCCCTTTTCCTTCAGCCTCCAGGACAGCCTGCCTAATGGCTGTTCCTCCTCAGTCTCTCGAGGCTCGATTCTTGGTCCTCACCTCACCTCTTCCTCTCAGTGTTCACAGCTCGTCTTGTGGCCTTAAATACCATTGAGAAGCTATCGGATCTCAAATTTCTCTCCTCAGCCTGATCTCTCTCCTGACTCCTTATCCAACTGCTGATTTGACATCTCCATTTGGGTGACTAACAGGCACCTCCAGATCGACACATTGAAAACCGAATTCCTGATTTTCTTCTCAAACGCTTTCTTCTATTCCGTATCTCAGTGAAAGGTCACCCCTTCACCCAGTTGCTCAAGCCAAAAGCCTTGGGTTGTCCTTCATTCTTCTGTTTCTCTCTCATCCTCTAGCCAATGTGACACCAAATTCTGTCAACTCCACCTTCAAAATCTATCCAAAACATGATCACGTCTCGCCCCCTCCACGTTCCCCCCATCCCTGGTCCTGTCCACCCTTGTCATCTGCTTGGACCATCTCAGTGGCCTCCTCAGTGATCTTCCTGCTTCTACCTGCCCCCTGTTTGTGCCACCAGAGTTGGAAAAAATAGACCTTCTCAGGATATGTCACTGTGACATTTCAGAACTCTAGGCAGAGGGAAGTGACAGATCATCACCCTCTTTTTCAACAACAAAGTATCAAGAAACAGAATGGTTTTAGACTTCTCATGAACAATATTGCCAACAAGAAGACAAGGGAACAACCCCTTCAAAATTCCGAAGGACTGCTTTCTGTCCCTGAATTCTGTAGCCAGCCAAACTATCAGTCAAGGAAGAGAGGAAGTTGAACACATTTTCTGATGAGCAAGCTCTCAAAAATTGACCTGTTGAGAAATCTTCCTTAAGAAGCTACAGGATGTGCCCCACCAAAACAAGAGCATCACCAAGAAAAAGGAAGAATTAAGATCTGAGACACGGGAGACCCGTCACAGGAGAGAAGTGAGGGGAATCCCCAGGGTGATGAAAATCTCAGTGTGCCAGCTGGGTATCAAGGTTAGAGATTAACCAGTCTAAATAGGACCACGTGACTCGGGGACTCGAGTCGAGGGCTGTCATCACCGGCGTGCCAACTGCCATTGTATCATTCTGTTTTGTTTTGATTTTTAATCTTGAGACAATGGCTGGGTGAAGGTGAACCACGTTCCTGTCTGTACTTGACTTGTCTTGACCACGATGGAGATCTTGTTCTCCCTCCGTGACTGGCTGCTGGATCCACTGAGGATGCTTGCTTCTCTCCCAATAAATGTGCTGCTTGGCTCTCACTTGTCAGAGGCGAGGGAGTTCTCAGAAGCAGAACGCACAGAGCTGAACTCATTCTTGCCAGCCATGCAGAACGTGGCCCACTTTTCAGCCCTGACAGCTACCCTTATTTTTGGTTAGCAATGTGCTTTCTAGGATTCACTCATGCCCTTGCCCACTGAACTCTCCAGAAGGGGTTTGCATAGACTCTCAGAGAAGCCGACACCAGATGATGACCTGAATATGGGACAGCTCATCCTCTCCCAGGAGCCTCCACTTAAGAGTGGCCAATCTGCCCTTCACTTACACAGATAGGTGGTCTTTACTCTCTAATTCATTTTGGAAGACAGGTAAAATCCAAATAAAATCTGTAGTCTAAATAATAATATTGTACCAATATTGTACCAATAATATTGTACCAATATAGCTTAGTTTTGACAAATGTACCAGTTTCATAAGATGCTAACATTAGAGGAAACTGAGCGAGGAGTATATTTGAGTTTTCTGTACTATTTTTGCAGTTTTTCTATAAATCTAAAATGATTCCAAAATAAAGAGGTTAAAAGGAAACCTCAGCCATTACATATAATAGTCACAAGGGACACGCAGGCAGTGCTAAGGCATTGATGATCGGGTTCTTTACCTAGATGGTGAGTGTAACTTCTCCTTTAAGCTGTTCTTATCTGTTGTATGAAACAATACAATATTTGGGTAACATCTTACACAATGCCTGGTTGTAATCTACTACCACCGATGTCACTGCCAGCCAGAGTGAAGACACATGTCACAGGCATACAATTCTATGTTCTCAGGGGAAAATCCTACCCTCCAAAACAACCAAACCCCTAAAGGCCATTCCACCCGGTAAGCATGTTTTATGATTTTGTTGTACCTTCTCATAGCGTGAACATCTTTCTCATGGTGACTGTGACCCTAGATATAATAATATGTATTTATTAGATATCATGAATCCTATGTCAGCAAACCATGTTCAGTATCATTCTGTTCTTGTTCTCAGATTTTAACCTTGACTCAAGCGCAAACCCTCATTCAGGGATCAACTCCAGTGTCTGAGGGAAAACAAACCTCTGTGTGGTGCCTCACTCAGAGCCAGGAACTTTATGCTTGCCTTTCCTCATCTGTGAACCGGGTATAATAAGATCCCTACCTCACAGCTTGTTATGGGTATGCGTAAAGCACTCAGAACGGTACCTGGCATCCGCTGAGGGCTCTAGAAATGTTTTTTTTTTTTTTTAAACAAAATGAGTTTTTTTTAACGGTCCTTTTAAATATCTACTTTTAACTCTTACATATTGAGTTAAAAACCTCCCCCACTTCTCAACACGACTCCAACAGAAAACAACGGTACAATAAATGGTTGGGTAAATACCGAATTAGAGCTCACATTCGTTGAGGATCTACTCTGTCCCAGGCCTCAATTCTGTATCTCATGAAGCCATCAATCCCACCCCATGGACAGACCTGAGGCCTGAAATCTATGAGGCGACGGCCAATGTCTCTGGGCAGAAAGATGAATTAGAGACAGTGGAGCCCAGTGGTTAAGGTCCTGGAGGCAGAGGGCCTTGGAGATGAATCCCATCTCTTAGGTAAGTGATCTTAGGTAAGTGAGCTCATTTCTCTGAGCCTCAGTTTCCTCTTTTAGAAAGTGAGGGTATGGGGAGTGTACGGAATCCACATAATCACACTCATGGTACCTGACACATAGTGAGTGGCCAACCAGCTCTGGCCATGATGATGAGGGAGACTGAGTCTTCAGCGGGGCTGATCTGGGTCTGTCACAGGAAGCTTCCATATCCAAGACGGTGAGTCGCCCTTCCTTCCTGCTATAACTTGAGGCAGAAAGGAATCTCCCAGGAGGTGAGCTGTGCCCTGGGGCATGCCCCTCACCTCCGGTGGCTCACGGGTCACCTGACATGTGACATCACAGCCAGGATGAAATCATGAAGCACAGAGGTTGGAATGAGAGGAAATGGTTGTTTGCTTGTCTCTTCTTCCTAATCTCAAATTCTTGGATGCAGCACTCAGCTGGTTCCTTCTGAAGCTGTGGGGCCCTCAGGCGTGGGCACTGGCCGTGTAACCCCGGTTAGGAAGGTGGTATGGAAGTAAAGAGTGGGTTCATGCTTTCAATAATCATTGGGACTCATTCATGTATTCGATCATTTCACGGATCTTTATTGTACACCTACACGCATCTGACAGAAAAGCTCCTGCCTTCCCGAAGCTGACAGTTCAGTGGGGGAGTTAGACAACGAATATCACACACAAGTAAATGTTATAGTTTGTTAAGAGGTGATGCGTGCCATGTGAAAAGACTGGACGGGGTAAGTTTAGGGCGGGGGTCAGCAAAGCGTAGCCACAGGCCAAGTCCAAGTCGCATTTGTTTCTGTTTTTGTACAAGCTAAGAATAGATTTCACATTTTTTAAAATTTTATTTTATTATTAGTTTCAAGTATGCAGTACATCGGTTAGACATGTATCTAGTTTATAAAACGATCGCCCTGATTGTTCTTTCTCTCCTCTGGCTCTCTACCTGGTCATTACATTTTTCAGTGGTCGGGAAATCAAGAGAAAAAGATTTCATGATATGTAAAATTTACATAAAATTCACATTTCAGTGTTCATAAATACAGTTTTCTTGGAACATGGCCAGGCTTATTGGGGTACATACTGTCTGTGGCCGCTTTGTAATATAACCACAGAGCTGAGTAGCTGTGACAGAGACCATGTAGCCCATAAAGCCTAAACTATTGAATATCTTGCCCTTCACAGAAAAAGTCTGCAGTCCTCTGGCTTGGGGAATTGGGAGTGGTATATGGAGGTGGATTGTGATTTTATATTAGAAAGTCAAGGACGGACTCACTGAGAAAGTGACATTTGGGTACAGCCTGAAGGAGGGTGGGAGGGAGCTATGCGGGCATTGGGAGAAGAATGTCCCAGGTAGAGGGAACGGCCAGTGCAAAGACCCCGAGGTAGGCACGTGTCCGCCGTGTTCGGGGGACAGTGCAGAAGCCCCTGTGCTGGAGCCAAGCAGGGAGTTGAGTAGTGGGAGACGAGGCAGAATGGTGACAGGGGCGGGTCGTGGGGGGCGTGGGCCAAGGGGAGGACTCTGGCAAATTTTACCCTGAGTGAGATGGAGCCACTGAGGGCCCTGGGCAGGGGAGGGCCATGATCTGAATTGTGTTAACAGGGCCCACTGGTTGCATGTGGGGAAAAGACTTTGGGGGCAGGACAGAAGCAGGGAGACTAGGGAGGGGGCTGCGGAGATAGTCCAGGAGGGAGATGATGGGCAGAGGCTGGGGAGAGAGGGCAGCGGGCAGATTCTGGATAGATTTGAAGGTGAAGATGAGAGTATTTCTCGATAGATAATGTCCCAACTGGGGAAAAGTCTTGCCTAAAAGTCTTCATTCATGTCCCAGGCTTTCAAATTAGACACACCAAGGTTCTCACCCCAGCTTGGCTACATTCCAGCCGTGTGATCTTAGCTCAGTTGCTCAATCTCTCTCAGCCTCAGTTTCCCCATCTATAAAATGAGGTTAATAATTGGGATGCAATATCAGTGGGATCATTCATGCAAAACCCTCAGAATGGGGCTCGGCACATGAGGAGTGCTCCCTACAAGGCAGCTGTGATAATGAGGATCATTCCCCAGGAAAGACCCCAACACCTGTCGGCCCAGGTCACCAGGCGTATGCCACCCTCCCTGAAGGGAGCTGTCCCTCTGCCATTCACGTCCTCTGCTCCTATATTCTTCCTCTGCTCCCCACCGAGTCAGGGGTCTGGAAGCCACACAGTGACATGCTAAGCCTTGCTTAGCCTCGGGTTCCACATCTGTAAAATGGGCTTTGTGAAGTTTGCCTTACAGATCGCCCGGGCCATCAGATGAACCGTCTCACATCCAGGGTGCCTGGCACACACCAGGTGCTCAGAAATCAGTAGCTTCTCTGTTTTACCACAGCCATCAACAACAGCAGCTGCATGGATCTCCTCAAGTATTTGCCTCAACCTTCTACTATAGAAGTTTTCGAACACACAGGAAAATCAAAAGAATTCTACAAGGAGCACACGTATATACCAACACCTGGATTCTGCCATTAGCATTTTACTATTCGTGTTTTAGCCACACATCTGTTGAGTCCTCTGATGGATATCAGTCCATTTTATTTTTTTATGATGAATTGCAAAATCTCGAAATATTTTTATTAAGATTTTTGAGGACTCGGTTTACATCAAGCAGTATTTTTAGCACTGTTTTTAGTTTATTACATCCATTCACTCATCTAATTCTCATAGCCACTCTCTAAAACATATCCAGTATGCAGTATGGTATATTATCCCCATTTTACAGTTGAGAAAATTGAGGCACAGAGAGGCAAAGGACTCATAACTACTAAAGGCTGGAGTTGGATTTGAACTCGGGCCACCTGGCTCCAAAGTCCTGGCTTTTACCTATTAAGGCTACCTTTCTTGGCAGAATGGGCAAAGTATGTCACACAATACGATATCACGCAGCCAAAGTAGAATAATGTTTAGAAGAGTCTAGTAAAAATAACCCTGGATGATGGTATGATCTTGACTCAATGCTGAGTCTGTGTCTAAGAAAAACATGCTCGAAGGGGGCCACCCACGGTTACCAGAGGTAGTTTAGGGGTAAATGGACACTGAGTGATTAAATGAAATCCTTTGTGATTAATTGCAGCTGCAACTAAGTTGAGCTCTTTCTTTGTGCCCCATCCCATGTTACGGGCTTCACATACTGTATCTTTTCAGGCACTTGTGAGGTAGGTACTGTGATGCCAGTTTTAGAGATTAGGATACAGAAGCTAAGTGAAAGGCAGTACTCACCCAAGCTTACCCAGCCAAGAAGTGGCAGAACCAGGATTCGGATCCAGGCTTGTCAGTTCCCTGAACCATTAAACCTCTCTGGGTCTTTTTATTTTCTTATTTTCTTAGTAATAAGATATGACTTTCATAATGGAAAAATACTTTTAAAAAATGTTCTTAAGAAAGTAGACTCATTTATCTTTATTTTACTAGCTACGTGTATTTGATAAAAATTAAAACCCTACCTCACACCACACACAAAATCAGTTCCAGATAGACTGCCAACTTAAATGTAAAATAATAATGTTTTGGGAAAATAACGTAAAAGAATATCAGCATGTTTGGAGGTCTGGAAATATTTCTTAACTAAGTTATAAAAGTGATTCTCCATTAGAGAAAGATTGAAAAATTGGACTAAAGACCATTAAAAAATGCCATCGAATGCCACCTTGAATGTGCCCTATCTCGTCTGATCTCAGAAGCTAAGCAGGGTCGGGCCTGGTTAGTACCTGGATGGGAGACCACCTAGGAATACCAGGTGCTGTAGGCGTTAAAAAAAAAAAAAATGCCATCGAGAGAGTGAAAAGGGAAGCCACAGAGTAGATGTTTATTGTACGTGCAACCGACAAATGGCTGGTGCCTGGAGCATATGAAGAATAAATCCACTTTAAAAACGGAAACCCCATCAGAAAATCAGGCAAGACGCTTGAATAAGCACATCATTGAAAAGGATATCCCAAAGGCCAACACGCAAATGAAAAGGTGTTCAATTTTATTACTCATCAGGGAAATGCAAATTAAAACCATTGCCACTACACATCCACCAGAATGGCTTAAAATAAAACTCCTGGCATGTCAAGTATTGGTGAGGATGTGGAGCAATGAAAAAGTCCCAACGTGGCTGGTGGGAGGAGAAGACATTATTACAACTACTTTGTAAAACTCTTTGTAGCGGTTAGCACGCCTGCCTTACATGCAGAAGGTCTTGAGTTCAAGCCCAGTAGAGCCATAGTCCATGGTCTATGGCCATGCCACCCTGAACAAGCCAGATGTCTGATCTCGAAAGCTAAGCAGGATCGGCCTGGTCAGTACGTGGGTGGGAGACCATCTATCTAGGAAGTACGTTAGGCATTAATAATATTAAAATATTAAAATAAAGATAAAAAAACTCTTTGGTACTATCTACTAAAGATAAACTTATATTTATATACACACCCTATGACCCAGTCTTCTACTCCTGGCTTCTGGCCCAAAAGAAATGTGTATATATGTTCACATTATGTTGTGAATATACTAGAATAAAACATGTCCTAGAATGTTAGCAGCAATACTATTTGCAAGAGCTAAAAAAAAAAAAAGGAAACAACTCAAATTTCCATCGACGGTGAAAATCTACATCAACAATGTACACGAATTTACATTGGTATGTAAATAAATTATGGTGTATTCCCACCATGGACTACTACTTGGCAATGGGAAGGAATGGACTGTGCTTCTATGCCCACCCTGGCTGAATTTCACAACCACAATATTGAGAGAAAGAAGCCAGGCACAGGAGTTCATACTGTACAATTCTGCTCACATTTTACAGAGAACAGGCAAACTGAAACTCCTGTATGCAGGGAGGCATGCTTCAACCTAAGTCAGGGAGAAGTCAGGAGGCAGGAGGGGCCTGGGAAAGCTGGTAAGATCTGTTTCTTCACTCGGGCAGTGGTGACAAAGCGTGTTCCTTTGGTCATAATTCATTAAGTGGAACATTTATGTTTCAGGTACTTGTCTGGATGGTTGTCATATTTCACAATAAAAAAAGGTTTAAATAATGTAAAAATGACTTAGGAAAGTAGGTTCACTATAGCTTTATTTTACAAACTGGACAGACTAGATATCTTAGGTACAATAAATAATTGGAAGGAATGTGTGTGGTATTGACTCCGTGCCAGGCACTGTTCTGAGATGTTTGCAGCTCTTGCCTTATTCAATCCTCACAGCGTCTTTGAAGTAGTCTATTATCTGCATTTAACAGGCGAGGAAACTGAGGCATAATGAGGAACACTCGAGCTACATCTACACTCTGGTCCGAGAGCAGATGCTCTGTTCACCACCACAGAAGTCATCTCTCTAAGGACTGGACTAAGAAATAGGGAAGTGGAGTATATTTCTCAAAACACAAAGGTATCTAAAAAGAGAAATTAGAAATAGTTCCATGGCTGATCTGAGGGTAGGGAAGGGTCATAAGTGAGCTATGAGCCCTTATCCATTACATCGGGAACAACAGGCACATATCCAGGGGGGCCCCTTAACCTGAACTGGCAGATGGAATTCGGAGCCTGTGTGAATTCGGATGGGAAAAATGACACCTCTTCGCTTTTGCTGTCTTTTAAGTCTGCAGTCCTCAAACCCTGTGAGTCCCCAAGACCTTTTTCGGGGGTTAATGAGGTCGAAACTAATAATACTAAGATGTGTTTGTTTTTTTCCTTCTCTAAAGGCTACCTGACCTGTGATATCATTGCTCTGTATGCACTTGTATTCTTGTGTTTTAAAAACGTCTCAGTTTTATTTATATTTTATTTTAAAGATTATTTTAAATTATAATCGACATGCGGTATCACATTAGTTTCAGGTATACAACATAGTTCTGTTTTATTTCTTTACTTAGTCAATATTAATAGAACCCGCATATACAAAAGCTCAATAATTTTTAAGTTTACGAACTGCTGATGTAATTGAAATCTTGCGTGTCCTTCTGTCACCGGTTGGGGGAAGTGTAGGGGAAGGGGGTTGGGGCAGAGGAGGGGTGGGGAACGGACCACAGGAGCCTAGCGGACTCTGGCTTTGATGAGGAGAAATCACAGATGTTCTCAACTGCCATTACTGCGGCATTCTCAAACACCTTCTACACACTCATCAGAATTTCTAAATTACCATAATGTTGGAACCTGCCACTAGATCTCGAAGTAATGCATTAAGAAAGACACACATATATTACCGTATCACATATTTGTTTTTAAAATATTTGTATACCTGCAATTAAGACTTTTCCTGTTGCCCCAGGAACTCCCGCATACTTTGCGGCAAGCCACTCACAACCCTCCAACAGTTCACAGAGGTTTACAAATTCTCACTTGCTCCCTCTTAGACTCCAGGGCAATTTCTGGAGTTCATGCATTAATATAATAATAAAAATAGCAGCTGATTCTTATCCAGCCCTTACTCTGAGCCAGGCCGTGTTCTCAGCATGAAATTTCATGTGTCAACTTGCTTAATCCTCACAACAGCCCACAGGGTACGTATCATTATCATCCTCATTTTACGGGTAAAGAAGACTCCAAGGCCCAGCGAGGTCGAGTAACCCGCCGGGGGCGCCCAGCTCGGAAGCTGCACTCTCGTTCCGGGAATTTTGATGCTGTGTTTTCAGCTTCCCCTGGGGTCTCGGTAGGAATCCATAGGCTGAGCTCGGAGAGGGAGGAAGGCGGAAGGAATTGAGAGGAAGATGAAGCCGGAGCGACGGGAAAGAAAGAGGGATCCCCCGGGTCGCAGGCGCTGGTGCCAGCACACCTGGGCACCGCGGGGCCGGGCAAGGGCCAGGGGTGGGCCGGGTGTCCGTACCCTGGCTCTGCAGCTGCGGAGTGGAGCGCCTGGGGGACAAACGCAGCCTTACCTGTCCTGGCGCTCACCCGATGGCCAACTTGGAGGTGGCGGCGGCGTACCAAACTTTCCTGGGTCCCCCTTTCCAAGCCCCGCCCTGGGGATGGAGGGGGGTGGGCGGGTGGGCGTGGGGCGCCCAGGACCGGCCGGACCTGTGGGACCCGGGGCCCCGGCTGTCTGCGGGGCCCGTCACCTGGAGAAGGCAGGCTCTTCCGGGGCTGGGACGGCTGTGGGCGGCGGGATGCCTCGGTATCTGAAAACTCATAAATACCGCAGCGGCACTGGTGGCCGGAGACGCGCGCGCGGGCAGGTGGTGTCCCCGAGGGTGAGCCGGGGACCGGGAGAGCGCCCCCCACCCCAGCGCCCGGCCTCTGGGCTGACGGCCGCGCCCGACTTTGCCCCCGCAGGTCCTCGGGGAGCTGGAGATCGAACTGGAGCGGGCGGGGCAGGGCTGGGGAGATGGGGGATGGGGGATGGGTACGCATGTGCAGAACTGGGCCAGACTGGTGGAGATGGGGTCGGGGGTCCGGGTCACACAGGGGGGCTGGAATGCTGGGGAGGGGGCAGAGGGGAAGGGACTGCTACCGGTAGGATGGAATTCTGGGAGATCTAGGGTTGGAGTGAATTGAGGTCACTAAGACCAAAACAGAAGGCTGGAGGATGGAGTAGAGTGATGAGGTCCCTGAGCGCAGGGCGGAATGTTCGGGACACAGGGAATCAGGTAGCAGAAACGGGTTACTGAAAGCGGGATGGAACGCTGGGGGTGAGGTTGCCAAAGGCAACTTCCGACAGTGCGCCCCCAAACCACTCGTGCTGAGAGCCAGCTGCGTTAAGAGCCCGCGCTCCGGAGCCCCGTCTCACGGGCTCCGAACTCCATCACACCCGAGCTGTGCAGCTGAATCACTCGGTTGCTCATTTTCCTAGTCTGTGATACGGAGCTGCTAATCACAGTGGCAGCACACGGAAGAATGCTGTGAGGCTCCCGTGAGTTAATCTATGCAAAGCGCTTAGCACGCAGTGAGGCTCAGAGAGCGTTGGCTGCTCTGTAGTGATTGTTATTTTTGTTTGCTCTCCAGCATCTGGATATCCGCCCCCTTGAAGACCTTCCTACCATCCTGCCTCCCTCTCGGCGACCCTGCCCGATCCCCCTCCAGCGTCCCAGCTCCTCCCACTGTCCCTGACGGACTCTGATCTCCTCCAGCAGCTCCC
>NW_024341893.1:1122040-1172699 GCF_902729225.1 Pteropus medius | reverse complement strand
CCACCCCACCATGTTCCCCCTCCGTCCCTGCTGGTCCTGCTGGTCCTGCTGCTGTCTGTTCCTGTTTTTCTCCCTGCGAGTCCAAGGGGTCCCAAAGGATCCCAATGCTGCCCCGGAGCAAGTCCACCTGTCCTACCCAGGTAAGTATCTGTGACTATTTCCCAGCAAGGCCCAGTGGCTTGGGGGCCAAGGAATGCCACACAGACTGCTATGGGACCTTAGGCTGCTGGCTGCTCTTCCTGAGCCTCAGTTGTCCGCCTCTGTTAAATGAGGATTATAAGCTAGTGGTGCGTCTGGCTGGGAAATGATTCTGGTGCCCAGCCTATTGTCAGCCCTCTCCAAAGGGGCTGCTGTTGTCCTTGCTCATCGTGTCCCCACAAGGCTGCCTCCTGATCCTTGATCACCTGGGTGGTGAGACCTTGGACTCTGGACCCTCTACGCCCAGACTGTCTGGGTTTGAATCCCGGCTTACTTGCTCTGTGACCTTGTGCAAGTGACTTAACCTCTGTGGCCTCAGTCTCCCCATCTGGACAATGAGACAATAGTACTGTAACCTCGTAGTGAGGAGTAAATGAAATATAACCCGTGAAGTGGCAAAAACGGAGCTTGGCGCATAGCAGTGGTTCTCATATGTGCTTGTTTCGGGACCTCTTGCAGCTAAAAGTTATTGAGAACCTCAAAGAACTTTGGTTTAAATGAATTATACCCACAATATTGGCCATATTAGAAACCCAGACCGAGGCATTTAGAAATATTTATCGTCATTTAAAATAAATAATAAACCCAGTCTGTATTAAGGTAAATGACATTTTTTTCATGAAAAAATAACTACACTTTAGAAAATAGAGCCATTGAGTTACATCTTTTTAAATCTCTTCAATGTCTATATACAGCCGGATTCTCTTTCTGCTTGTCTGTTATGATATGCTGCTTTGGATGATGTATATGAAGAAAATTTGGTCTCACGCAGACACGTAGTTGAAACAGGGAGGATTTTAAAAGGAGTTTCAAAAATTGTGGCTATTCTTTTTTGATATTGCACCCAAACTCAACTAACTTACTTACTTCCTTCCTTCCTTCCTTCCTTCCTTCCTTCCTTCCTTCCTTCCTTCCTTCCTCTCTCCTTTGCTCCCTCCCTTTCTAATTATTTTAGCTTTATATTTTGAAATAATTTTAGACTTACAGAAGAGTTGCAGACATAGTACAGAGTTCCTGCGCTCCCTTTACCCAGCTTCCCCTAACGTTAATCTCATATATCCATGGTACTTGACAAAACTAAGAAATTAACATTGATATCATATTACTAACTGAACTATGGATTTTGGGGGAGATTTCACCAGTTTTCCCACTGTCTTTATTTTAATCCAGGATCTCACATCACCTCTAACCGCCATGTCCTTAGTCTCTCTCATCTGTGACAGTTCCTCAATTTTTCCTTATTTTCCTTGACAATGTTAAAGAAGATAGTTCTTTAAAAGCTAGTTGCAACGTGGAATCTGAAACAGCATGAATGAACTGGCTTTGACATTTGCAGGCCAAGTGACCTTGAACAAGGCGCTGTGCCTGGAGGCCTCTGTAAAATGGAACAATGATACAATCTCACCGACCGCTGTGAAAATCCAGTGAGGTCACAGCTGTCCTTTGTCTGGCCTACACAATAATAGTAGCAGATATACTTTTTGATTAAGTGCTTCAGATGGATAATTCAATTAACCTCCTATTGGACCTTAAGCCACAGGTACTATTGTTACTCCTATTTTCAAGAGTAAACTGAGGCTGACCAGAGGTCACAGTCTGGAATTTGAACCCAGACAACTCAAGAGCCCACAGTATTTGTTTTAAAACTATAAATTTTGTACAAATTTTAGATTTAACAGAAAATTTGCAAAAAATACGACAGAGCTTCTTTTTCCCCTCACCTAGTCTCTCCTAACGTTAACATCGTACCTAACCACGGCACAATTTTTAAAAACGCTTATGTTGGGTCTATCAGTAGATGAATGGATAAATAAGAGGTGGTACATATATATAATCGATATATAATAGGTGGACCTAGAGGGTATTGTGTTGAATGGAGTAAATCAGACAGAGAAAGTTAATTGCCAAATGTGGAATCTACAGAACAGAATAAACAAACAACAGAAACAAACTTGTATTTACAGAGGGCATTCTGATGGTTGTCAGATAGGGGGATAGGGGTTAGTGTTGGGGAAGGGGATTAAGAGGTACAAATTGGTAGTTACAAAATAGTCATGGGGCTATATAGAGTATAGCATGGGGAATATAGTCAGTAGTTTTGTAATAACTGCATATGCTATCAGTTGGGTCCTAGATTTATCAGGATGATCATGTCATAAGTTATATAAATGTCCAATCACTGTGTCGTACACCTCAAATTAATATATTGTACGTTAACTATAACTAAAAAATAAAAATATAGTCTACGGCCATGCTACCCTAAACAAGCCCGATCCGGTCTGATCCTGGAAGCTAAGCAGGATCGGGCCTGGTTAGTACTTAGATGGGAGACCACCTAGGAAGACCAGGTGCTTTAGATGTAAAAAATAAAAAAAAAATAAAGGATTGTAAACTAACAAGGTCCTTGCAATCCGTGAGGTCAACCAAGGGTTGCCTCGCCTAAAAAATAATAATCAAATAAAATAAAATAAAATAAAAAATAATAAAATAAAATAAAAATATAAAAATAAAAAAAAACCCTGTTATGTTGATATAACATTAGTAACTGAATTACAGATCTTGTTTGAATTTCACCAGTGTTTCCACTTAGTTATTTAGTTATTTAGTATCTGCTCGTTGTGTCTGCTTAATCGCCTCCAATTTGCCATTTTCTCAGTCTTTCCTTACCTTTCATGATCTTTTACGTTTTTGAGGACTGAGCAGTTATTTTGTAGGCTATCCCTCATTTTGGATTTGTCTGATATTTTCTCATGATTGGAACTAAGTTATGCATTTTTCTGGCAAGATGAGAATAGACGTGATACTGTGTCCTTCTTAGTGGGTGAATCAGAGTTAATGATGCTGACGCGGCTTGTTGCTGTTACTGGTGATGTTAACCATCGTTGCTTTGGTTAAAGTGGTGCCTGCTGGGTTTCTCCACTGTGTAGTTTTTATTTTTTTCCTTTGTCATTAATAAATATCTTGGGGGAGAGTCCTTGAGACTACGAAAATCACATTTCTCCTGAAACTTTCACCCACTAACTTTAGTATCCATCGGTGGACCCTGTCTGCAACAATTACTAGCATGGTGTTTGCCTAATTGTGATTTTGTAATCTTCTAATTCTTCTCTCCAACTAACTGAAATTTTCCCGTAAGGAAAGGCTGTTCCTCTCCCCTTTATCTATCTATCTATCTATCTATCTATCTATCTATCTATCTATCTATCTATCCATTCATTCATTCATTCATTCATTCATTCAATTATTTATTTATATCTGTGTTGGCTCACAGATATTCATTTTATTCTATGTGTTAAAATCCAATACTGTATTTATTTTGTGTCTCACATGTCCCCAATTTGGTCTTTTAGAATTCTTTCAGATTGGCACCTATGTTCTTTTAACAAATCCTCCATCGTTTTTTGAGTACTTCCTTACTTTCTGTCATCACAAATCATTCCAGGCTCCTTCTGTATATTTCTCACCTCGTGCTTGGAATAAACCTCTTCTCCAAGGAGCCCTGGTTCCTTTCATTGGAGAATGGGTATTTAGAAACCAAGATCCGAGCCCTAAGCATGCTCATTGCTACTGAGGCGTCATTGAAAACAGAGCTAGGCAATACACGTATGTGTGTCAATACCCATATGCACACAACTATATCTATCTGTATATATTATATATTTCCGTATTGACCTGTATATTTATTAAATACCATAAGATCGTACTGATGCCTCTGATTTTGGTCCAACATCAAGGGTTTATTTTCACCGTCTTCTTTCCTTTGTTGTAACTACCTACAATATATTTAGTTATTTGTTCGGTGCTAGTGTAGGCATAAGGTGGTTTCAGAATTGTTTGCCCGTATCCCTGTGGGAACACTTCCCGGGCGACGGCACATACGTGCGGTCCTTTTTCTCTGTCATCTTACAGTGCCCAGTCAAGACCTCTTTGCCACGGTTGCTTTTCTTTCCTACATCTACTGGCTTCTTCCCACATCCTGGGTAGTTTTTATGGTTAGTTTATTTTGGGGTGTATGAAAGAAATATGAAACACGACTGTAGTTCTAGGAGTCAGGATTATACAGAAAAGATAGACTCAGAGAGGCCTCCTCCCTCCTCATTCCTACTACTCCATTTTCCCTTTTATTCTACCCTTTCTTTCCCATTTACCCCATGTAAGTAATCCATCTCTTTAGTGCCGGGTGTATTCTCCCTGTATTTCTTTGGTACAAACGAGTAGATCCCTGCATATTTTTTCACATCCTCTTCCATGAAGAGGAGCTGACTATAGATACTTTTGTGTACTTTGCTTTTTTAATTTAACTGCATGTCCTGGGCATCATTCCATAGCAGATCTTAGAGCTTGTCCTCTTTTCTTTTTGACGGCTGCATAGCGCTCCACTGTACGTGTGTTACAGAGTTATTCGGTCACTCTCCTACGTATGGCATCCCGGTTGTTTCTGTTATTTTGGGATTACACACAATGAGTAACCTTGCGTGCATGCATTTTCATGTTGCTGGAGGAAGAACCCACGTTTTCAGCATTATACTATACTTCACGGTATTTTTTAAATCTTGAGTCAGTTGCTAAATTTTAAGAATTTGGAGCAATCGCTTAAAAGTCTGGATTTGTATATCTAGCTATGTAAAAATCATCCTAGGAAGATTGATTTATTTATTGATCTATTTATCTATCTATTTATTTATTTATTCTAGAAGTTGACAGATTTGGTGGCGCTGGGCCTGCTTCTTGCATGGCAGCTATCACCAGAGCTGAGCAAAGGCTGCCCCTCTCAGACAGGTCAGGGTCTACAGTTTGTCACACACACCCCAACACCCTACTGCTTTACTCTTTACAGCCAGCCTTTGTCCCCATTTATTACCTAGCTGGCCTCTAGACATCTGAGTTTATAACCCCTAAATGATACGTATGTAAAATGTTTGGCACAAGGCCTGCACATGGTAAATAATGATATTAATAATAATATATCCACTCGCTCATATAGCCCTAACTGTACTAGGCACCGTTTCAAGGGCTTTACTTATATTTATTCATCTAAACCTCATAGCAATCCCATAAAGTACTATTATTCCATTTTACAGATAAGGAAACTGAGGCTCAGAGAGGTAGGACCTTGCCCAAGGAGAGCACAGCTTGGAAATGGCAGGGCTGGGATTAAGCTTGGGAAGCTCTACAACCCGGATCCTTAACTACTGAGTGTTCGAGAGCTGTTGATCATTGCCCTTGCTGTCCCCACACACCCCTCTGTGCTCTGGCCTCACCGCCTAGCCCCGCTCTGCTCCTTCCTGCCCAGGTGAGCCAGGCTCCATGACTGTCACCTGGACCACGTGGGTCCCAACCCGCTCCGAAGTGCAGTTCGGGATGCAGCTAACTGGGCCCCTGCCCCTCCGGGCCCAGGGCACCGTCAGCCCCTTTGTGGATGGGGGCCTTCTTCGGCGGAAGCTCTACATGCACCGAGTCACGCTGCGGGGGCTGCTGCCGGGGGTCCAGTATGGTGAGAGGGGTCCTGGGCCCGGTGTTGAGAGGGGAATGGGGAGAAAAGTGGGATATGGACTAGAAGCTCCCACGGGCTGGTGGCTCAGACTGGGCTGGTAACACCTTTGCTTATCTGCTTATCTGGAATGAAGATGGAAGGCATTGGGGACCTGGGATGAGGTGGACAGAAGGGGCATGGGTGAGCCCCCATTCAAACCGCCCCCCACTGAAGATGAATGGGGTGGAAGAGACATCTGGGGCCCCCAGCTGACCGTGACCTTCCCCCTCCCCCTCAGTTTACCGCTGTGGCAGCTCTCGTGGCTGGAGCCGGCGGTTCCGCTTCAGGGCCCTGAAGAACGGGCCCCACTGGAGCCCCCGTCTGGCTGTGTTTGGGGACCTGGGGGCCGACAACCCAAAGGCCCTACCCCGGCTGCGCAGGGACACCCAGCAGGGCATGTACGATGCTGTTCTCCATGTGGGTGAGGCATTGGCAAGGGTGCGCCTGGAGGAGTGGGTGTTGCGGAGGGGGACCCCAGGTGGAGGTGACATAGGACTGTGGAGAGGACTGGGGCAGGGGCTCACGTGGTTCTGAAGGGACGAAGGATGAGACTGGCTATGGGGATGGTGGCTTGGTTACTGCCCAGGTTAAAAATCCCTTAGAGCTACATGCATTGGTTTTCTCCTCTGTATCATTATCTTGAGCCAAGAGCAGTCCAGAATTCGTAGGGCTGTTTTGATGACTAAATCAGTTGACATTGCCTGGCATGTTGTAAGCACCATAAGTGTTAGTTATTATCATTGCTGTTGTGATTTGAGGGGACAGGGAACCAGATGGGTGTGAAGATTGGAGCTGATACGGTTCGAAGCCCAGACTCTGGAATCAGACTCCCAGGGTTTGACTTCCGGATCCTCACCAACCTGCTCTGTGACCTTGGGCCCTCACTCACCCTCCCTGGGCCTCAGATTCTCCACCTGAAATGGGGATACTACTAATAACACCACCTCAGAGGGTGTTTTGAGATTGGCGTGATCAAGCATGTGAAGCATTTGGATCTGTGCCTGGTGTAAAACCAGTACCGGCCTCTGTCCGTCTCCATGTCGTTCTGGGAGAGGACAAGGTGGCGGCGGAGATGGGGGCCGCCGCGATCGATCCGAGCACAGGAGACTAGCCTGGGCCCGTGGGGGTGTCAGGGGCCAGAGGTTCAGGAAACACCCTCAGCGCCCACGTGGGTGGGTGGGTGTGCGGTCGGGACCAGAAGAGGGACGGCTCGGACACCAGTGGTCGCCCAGCCCACGCCTGAGCGACCGGGTCTCTCGACTCTGGCGAAAGCGGAGCCGAGCCTGGTCCTCACTCTCTCCCCGCGCCCCGCGCAGGAGACTTCGCTTACAACATGGATCAGGACAATGCTCGGGTCGGGGACGAGTTCATGCGGCTCATCGAACCTGTGGCCGCCAGCCTGCCGTACATGACGTGCCCTGGGAACCACGAGGAGCGCTAGTGAGCCGGGGCCTCGGGGTGGGCGCGGACCGCGGGGAGAGCAGCCCGGCCTCCTAGCGTCTCCCCTCAGTCCCTAGGACCGCAGCTGGAAGACGGCGGGGGAGGCCTGGGCTGAGAGCCACGCGCGGCCTGACGGTGGGGGATGGGGCGGGGCGGGGGCACCTGGACCCTCCCCCGAGCCTTTTACTTCCTTTTCTCCAGCAACTTCTCTAACTACAAGGCCCGCTTCAGCATGCCAGGGAACAGCGAAGGCCTGTGGTACAGGTGACCTGGGCGAACTGGGGGTCGGGCCTCCCTCCCCTGAAGGATGGGAGATGAGACCCTATCTCTGACCCCTGCCCTTTGACCCCTCAGCTGGGATCTGGGCCCTGCGCACATCATCTCCTTCTCCACTGAGGTCTATTTCTACCTCCATTATGGCCGCCACATGGTAGAGAGACAGTTTCACTGGCTGGAAAGAGACCTCCAGGTAACCTGGGTAGAGGTCAGCTTTCGCCTCTGGGACCTGCCTCCCCTCCCCTGCCCCCACCCCTGCCTCTCACTCCCGGCCCTTCTGTCTAGAAAGCCAATAAGAACCGGGCAGCCCGGCCGTGGATCATCACCATGGGTCACCGGCCCATGTACTGTTCCAACGCTGATTTGGATGACTGTACCTGGCATGAAAGCAAGGTGAGGACCCGCTCCCCGGGGTGAGGTGCCAAGAGCCAGGTGGAGGTCTGCCCAAGTCATCCTCGCCTCCTTACTCTTCCCGCCCAGGTTCGCAAAGGCCTCTTCGGCAAATTATTTGGATTGGAGGATCTTTTCTACAAATACGGTGAGTGACCCAGGGAGCTCCCCAGCCTCAGGTCCCACCCCCATCTCTCCTGGATTTGGGGGCCTGACCCCCACTTGCTCTGTCTCAGGGGTCGACCTGCAATTCTGGGCTCATGAACACTCATACGAGCGGCTGTGGCCAATTTACAACTACCAGGTGAGGCTCAGGGAGGGCCGAGGGCTCATGTGGCTGGTGTCAGGGGACCCTGGGCAGACCCTCCGGCGTGGCCTGGTGCGACGCGCTCCTCCCCCTTGTCTCCTTCTCCAGGTGTTTAACGGCAGCCGAGAGATGCCCTATACCAACCCTCGAGGCCCCGTCCACATCATCACCGGATCCGCCGTGAGCAGGGCGGGGAAGGGTGCCTCTGGCTTCTCTCCTCTCGCTACGTGTTGGGGGTCAAACTTGTACCAGCAGACTGAGCGCCTTGTGCTTCATACAATCGCTATCAGTAACTCAATCCTAGAGCTGAGTTAGGTCCACCTAGTGACACGCCCATTGGCCAGATGCTCAGACAGTGAAATACTCATCCAAAGTCACGAGTTCTGTAGGTGGCAGGGGTTGAGGGCTTGCCTGGGTCTACTGGATGCAAGGACAGAGGGCTTATTATTATTACTGTAATTAAACTCCAGGCTTTGTTCACGCCCCACCGCTTTCCCACTAATGGCCTTTTTCTATTCCAGGATCCCACATGTATTTAGTTATCACGTCTCCTTAGTCTCCTTCGATCTGTGACCGTTCTTCAGTTTTTCCTTGTCTTTCATCCTTCACATATTTGCAGACCCCTGGCCAAGTGTTTTGCCAAATGCCCCCTCGATTTGGTTTTATCTGACATTTTTCATGCTGAGAATCGGGTTATGCATTTGGGGGAAAATGATCACAGAATCGATGTCGTGTCCATCTGAATTCATCATACTGTGAGGTCCTTGTGTCTCATCCCGGGAGGTGTTTCTCTGAACCACCTGCTTACGGAGGTGTCTGCTGGACTCCTCCACCGTAAAGCCACTATATCTCCCTTTTTAATTAATGGGTATCTTGGGAGAGATCCTTTTACACCATGCAAATGTCCCATCTCTCCTCAAACTTTCGCCCGCTAATTTTCAACTCCATCGGTGGGTCTTGCCTGCAACAATGAATGGTGTGGGGTTCTTCTGGGTTCTTCTAGTTTCCTCATTCCTCCTAGATTTATCAGTTAGTTAGTTATTGATTTATATGCATGTAGACTCATGAGTAATTATTTTATTCTGTGTGCTATGATACAATACTTTTATTTCTGTTGCTACTCAGGTTGCTCCAGCTTTGGCCACTGGAAACTCTTCAGGTCCGTCCCCTGTCCCTTAGACGTGCCCTGTCGTTTTGTGAGCATGTCCTTACTTTTTGGCACTGTAAGGGGCTGCAGGATCATCTTGTGTTTTCCCTGCCCCCGCCTTGGAACCAGTCACTTCTGCAAGGAGAGAAGGGTTATTTTTTAAGCTGATTCTTAGAAATTAGTGAGAACTCCTTGTGATAGAAATTCAAAGAGGACAGGAGGTGAACGCTGGCCATCCACACCCCTTCTTCCACCCTCAGTCATTCTGTCTCTGGGGTGGCATTTTAAAATGTCCCGTGCATGTACTGAGTAATTGTCTAGATACAGATGTATTACTGCATCACTCACTGTTAAAAAGCAAGTTGGATCCTGCTTCACACACCAGAGCTTCTCAGCCTTGGTGCCTGGGGAGGTTTTAAAACTCCGATGCCTGGGCCCTACCCCAAACCAAACACCAGAATCTCTGAGAGTGGAGCCTGGCAATGCACGGCCCTGTGTTGTCACATCCCCAGCAGAAAACAGAATGTTTTCAGTACCAGATGGCTCCTCGGGCCCCCACAGGCGATCACAATTCTGACCTTTATCAGCACAGATTAGTTTTTCTCTTTAATTTTAAAATTTTAAATGATTTCGGACTTACAAAGACTTTCCATATCTCCTTTACCAAGATTTTTCAAATATGAACATTTAAGCACACTTGTTTAAATATCTCTGTCTCTGTCTTTCTCTGTCTCTCTCTATATATCGGTATGTATATCTCAGTACACACACACATTTTATTATTATTCCAGATCCAATGAAGGGTAAGTTGCAGAAATGATGCCTTTATGCCTCTGTTTATATTTCCTAAGGAACAAGGACTTTGTCTTACCATTATTGTATAATAATCAAATTCAAGTTGGCATCGATAATATATACTACTATTATCTAACCTATGACATTCAAATTTAGCCAGTTGTCCCATTCGTGTGCTTTAAATCGAATCGAAGAATTTCTTTTCCCAGGAGCTAATCTAAGATCACATGTTCTATTTCGCTGTCTTGTCTCTTTAGCTTCCTTTAATCGGAAACATGTCTCCACTCTTTCTTCATTTTTCATGACCTTGAAACATTTGAAGAGTGCAGCAAGGTCATTTTGTAGAATCTCTCTCTCCGTTTGGGTTTGTCTGGTCTTTGCTCATGATTAGAAGGAAGTTATGCCTTTTGGGTAAGAATACACAGAAGTGGTACTGTGTTCTCAGGGCATCCAGCAGGAGGTGCATGGTATCTCTTTAACCCCTTGAAGTCTCAGTTTCCTATTGTGTAAACTGGTGTAGATCTGTCTCATTACTGATGATATTCAATTTGATCGCTTGGTTAAGGTCATGTCTGCCAGGCTTCTCGACCATGCTCGTTCTTTTCCCCTTTATAATTAACAAGTGTCTCCTGGAGAGATACTGTGAGACTCTGCAAATACCTCGTTATTCCTCAAACTCTCATCATTAGTTTTATCATCCATTGATTCAATCGGTTATTACAACGATGGCTGCAAAATGGCGATGTTTCAAGCTCCCTTATTCGCCTGGTGTTCTCCTGTGGGGACGAGCACTCCCTCTCCCCGCAACATTGTTGATTTTAAAAAGCTTTCTTGGAGGGTCTACTGTGCAGCGAGGGCTGAGACCCACCAATTTCTTCTATTCTGTGAATTGCGTCTCCCCTTTAATGATACATCTTGGCCATCTTTCTGCATCACCCTGCTTTGTGACGGCTGCCCTATAATTTACTTAAGCGATCCCCACTGATGGGCATTTGGGTGGCTTCCAGCACAGAGCTTTTACAGAAAATGCTGCAGTGGACAGTCTTGCACAGCCATGCACTTTCTAAAAGACCTGGGCACAGGATGCCTGGCTGGGTCAAAACACTCAATTGTGAGCATTATTGAGGGTGTCATCTTAACTGACTTTGTCTTCCTCGGGGGTGACAGGGTCCTGGCCAGGCAGGTTGTTTCTGCTCCCCTGCGGTCCTCCTGGCCTGGGGTCTGAACACTTCTCTCTGGCAGGGCTGTGAGGAGCGGCTGACCCGCTTCACTCTCTTCCCCCGGCCCTGGAGCGCTGTGCGCGTGAAGGAGTATGGGTACACGCGGCTACATATCCTCAACGGGACCCACATCCACATCCAGCAGGTGTCCGACGACCAGGTTAGTGAGCGACACCCAGTCACCTACCTGAGAAGCCAGGCGCGGCACGCTCTGGGGCCAAGTGGTTAAAAACGTGGACTCCAAGGCCAGAAATCCCAAGTTCAAATCCTGCCTCTGCTGCTTACCAGCCAGATGACCCCAAGCAACTTACTAAGCCACAGGTTTCCCATCTGCGAAATGAACACATTTAATAGTTTCCACCTCACGGGATTATGTGGTGTGTGTGTGGGGCGGGGGGCGTTGAATGACTTATTTTATATAAAGTGCTTAGAAAAGCTTCTAAAATATCGTAATTTATATAGATATTTATTAACATGAAGTGGGAGAAGAAAAAGGTAGGTGGTGGAAGGCGGATAGAGGGAGGTCGGCGTGATGAGCGTGTACTCCAGGTGGCTTAAGGTGAGACGTGTACACCAGGTGGCTTAAGGTGAGACGGACTCAGATAATCGTGGCTCGCCTTTCTTTATTTTTGCCCCCGTAAAATTAAAATAATGATGATAACTATGATTTGTTGAGCACCTGTCGTGTACCAGATGCTGGGCTAGATGCTCTATATCCAATAGCACTTAGTCACCACAGTCCCAGGGGGCAGGATTTCCTTTCTATTTTACGAATGGGAGAACCGAGGCTCAGAGAGGGAAAGTGATATTCCCGGGGTCACATGACCAGAAAGTGGCAGAGCTGGATCTAACCCCAAGGACCACGCTCTTTTTATTAGAAACAACTACCATTTATGGAGCGCGCATGCGCCGGGGGCGGGGTTTTGTGTGGATTATCTCATTCAGTTCTCCCCAGTTGATAGAACACAGAAGTTGGGCTCAGTGTTGGCTCACATCCTTAAGGCCACCTGGAGAGGGCTGCAGTGGGATGCAGGGCGAGTTCTGTCTGACTCCAAGGTTTGTGTGCACTTACACGGTCCTTCCAGGTGCCCTCTCCAAATATCTCATTCAATTCCCACATCTCTGAGGCATCCCTACGTTGCAGATGAGGACAACAGAGGCTCAGAGGTCTAGCAACTTGCCCAAGGCTGTTTTTGTTCCTTGCAGGATGGGAAGATTGTGGATGACGTCTGGGTGGTGAGACCCCTGCTCGACCGGATGCTGTACCTCTAGGGACGGAGCAGCTCTCATCAGGACTCCCGGGCCTTGCTGTCTTGGCCGGCGTGACCAGACCGTTGCCCAGGCCCGGCTGGGGAGTTAAGGCGGGCCTCGACTCCTCTGCCAACCTGAGGCCCCTCGTCAGTGGATGCAGCCCCTCGTCGGTGGGCAGCCCTCCCCTCCCAGAGAGGTGGGGGCCCCTCTGGCTGTGTTGGAAGGCAGGTGCGGACACAGACACAGGAGGACACTGGCGGGTGGCACGGCCCCGCCTTCCTGCATAGCACTGCCTGGGTGGGGTGCCCATGGGGCCTCAGGAATAAAGAGGCTTATGGCTGTGACTCCGTGGACTCCGCACTTCTGCTGGGGATGCCAGCGGGGGCACCCCATCTCCTGCCTGCCGGGGCAAGAAGTATCACCTGCTCCAAGTCAGCAAGATGAGCACGGCCATCATGACGCCACTCTCCAGCAGGTGACGTCGGTGACTTTCTCCCCCTCGGCTGGCCCTCAGTGAGCCAGTGGTCCAAAGGGTGCTAACCAGTGTCCTTTTGTGCCTCGATTTCTCAGCCTGACACTGATTTACCAAGGAAGTGAAGTGTTAATGCCCGCCTCCCAGCTGGGGCGGCGACAAGACAGGTGCTCGCAGACCCGCTGTTTTCCTCTCTTCCCTCTTTCCTGTCTCCCTCCTTCCTTTCATTTATTCAGCCACTATTTATTGAGCACCTTCCAGGTGCCAGGCCCTGTTCTTAGTACTGGGTAGACAGCCATGAAGAGGACGGAGATCTCTCCCCTCGTGGAGCTGACGTTCCGTCTGGGGTGTTGGACTGTGAACACAATAAATAAGTAAAATGAATAACAGGGTGTCACTATTTAGTGATAAGTGCTCAGAAAAAGCAGGGGAGGGGGATGGGGAGTAGGGGAGGCGGTTGCAATTTTTAGGAGGATGGTCAGGGAGACCTCCCTGGGAGGGTGACATTTGATCTGAAGGAGTCTGAGGGAAGAGCCACGCGAGGAGTCACGTGGGCGGTGCTCCAGGCAGAAAAACAGCCAGTGCAAAGGCCGTGGGACAGAAAGGTGCCCGCCGGAGGATCAGTGGGGAGGCCAGTGCGATTGGAGCAGAGGGAGAGTGAGGGGAAGATGGGGCCAGGAAGGTGATGGGGGCAGATCACGTGGGACCTTGTGTGCCATGGGAAGGACTTTGTCCTTTATCCTAAGTGAGATGGAACCACAGGAGGGCTCTGGGCTGGTGACAGACATGATCTGACTCTAGGAGTCCTGGGCAGAGACTGAGGGCTCGTCTCCAGGGGAGCCCGTGCGTTCCGGTTCTGCAGGCTGACCTCATCGACGCGTCCATTGTGCTGTGCAGTGTCGACCTCCTCACGTCTCACTGTAGGGACGGTGCCCTAACTCTTTGTCCTCTGAGCACCCTCTCCCCAGCTCGTCCCAGGCTGGGACCTTCTCATCCTCAGGACTCAGCTTTCTCTGACAACCCCAGATAAATTAAACATACTCCTCTCCGTCCCGTCCTGTCCCTCATTTCCGGCTCTTAGCATTCCACAGTTCTCGTTGATTCGTCGACTGATCATTGTCGGTCTACTCTGCTGGGTTGGGGGTCTCTGAGGGAGGAGACCAAAGCCATCTCATTCATTCCTGGGTCTCCTGGACCCCTTCTCAGGCTGGGCTGGGGCCCTGGGCCCCCCCACTCCAGCCCTGTCCATTCTAGGCCATCGCTATCTGGGGGTGGATCTGTCTCCACCGCTGGACTGTCAACCCAGGAAGGCGGTGTCCAGGGCTCGCTCCAGCCCAGCCCAACCCAGCACAAGATAGATGCTTAGTAAATATTTGTTGCCTTAATGAAGGCTGCCACATGCCAGGCTCCGGGCAGTGCCACGGACAGTGATGAATCAGCTCCAGTCAGGCTACGGTTACCCAACACAGGTGACATACGATGGGGGAATGCCACGGAGGGGTGCACCAGGCCCGTGAAGTCACCAGCTGGGGAGTCATTCATTGCACGGTGTGGCCAGACTGAGCAGGTGCCGTGTGGGCCTGGCACGTTCTGTCCGGCTGGGCGAGGCCCCGAGCGTGTCCGGGTGGTGGGGTCCACAGAAAGCAGAGGCCTGGCATTGGAGCAAGACCGAAACTGGGTCCAGATCTCAGCTCTGCCACTTCCTGTGGGACGCAGAATCACCAGCCCTCTCTGAACCTCTTTCTCTATCTGTAATTAATGGTTATACTTCATGGAGTCACCTTGGGATTAAATGAGGTTGAAAGCCTTGGTGTCACCCTCGACTGCTCTCCCCACGTTCAGTCGGCCTCGACTCCTCTCCCCAACAGAGTAGATTCTGTTGGCTCCGTCTCCGGAATCGATCTAGAATTCGTCCCCTATTCACAGCCGCAAAGCCTTTGCCCTGGTGCCTGGTGCCGTCCACCTGATCTCTTGCCTGCCACTGGGTCTCCCCCTGCTCCCGTGCCTGCCCCCACAGTCTGTTCCCCACACACAGTCAAAGGGACCTGTGGGCACCTGTGTCACATCACGGCCTTCCCTTGCCTGAGCCCTCCCGTGAGGGGAGGACTAGAGTCCTCCCTGCGGCCCACCCCACGCCACCTGTGCCTGACACCTCATTGCCTTCACCTCGCTCTAGCCACTCTTGCCCACTTCGCTCCAGCCTCACTGGCCGCAGATCTATCAGGTTAACTTCCCAGGTCTGCACTGGCTGCTCCCTGGGCCTGGGACACCGCTCCCGGCTACTCACATGGTTCCCTCCCCGCCTCCCTCAGGCCGCTGCTCAAATCTCACCTTTCCAGTGAGACTTCCCTGGCCACCTGTTTAAAACAGCATCCCTCCTGCACCCACGCCCACCTCCCATCCCCTTTCCCAGCTTTATCTTATTTCACGAAATCATTTAGATTTCGTGACCTACTGAATAGATACAGGTTTAGTTATTTATTCTTTATTTTCTCCAACAGAATGTAAGCTCCTGGGGTGCAGGGGTTTCTGCTGGTTCTGTCCACTCTCGCGGCCTCAGTACCCAATATGTAGTAGTTGCTCAGTAGACATTGGCCGAATGAAGGAAGAAAGGAGAAATGCAGGTAAAATATTTAACACAGCACCTGGTGCCGAGGAGCATGTAATGAGTAGAAGGGATGACGACAATTTAGATGAATCAGATAAAGGCCCAACCCTTGGGGCTCCCACTGCCGGTGTGCAAGAGATAGGCACGTATGGCTGGTTGTGACACCTGTGATGTGCGACATGCACAGCAAGTGACAGGTTGCAGGACCGAAGACCCCGAGGCTTCTGGGAGGCTTTCGGAGGCTATGCAGATGCTTACTGGACAGGATGGGGGCAAGCGCTCCCCTAAGGGGCAGCAGGGCCCCAGGTAGAGCACGCGGGGTGTCTGGGGGTCAGTGCAGAGACAAGAAGGGGGAAGCTGCGGGTCTCTGGTTTCGTCCATTAACGATGTCCATTTACTAAAGTCCTTCATTGCTCAGGTCAGCCAGGAATGGTTTCTGCTGATTGTGACTAAGAATCACGAAAGACCTATGCACTTACTGTGATGCAAGTGCTGAAATACCGTGGTGGCCCAGATGACGTTTGTCCCCTCAGGAAGCTTAAATGACCTCGGGGGAGGTCGAGAAGAAACACTGAGAACATACGTATTATCGCTTGATAACTCCAAGTGGTGATCGGCACTGTGAAGAAAATACATCGGACTTAGGGTAGGAGAGTAAGGTTGTTTTAGATACAGTCGGTATCCAGAGAAGGCCTCTCTGAGGTGACATTTGCATCAGCAGTTAGGGAGTTGGTCAAAGCAAAGACCTGGAAGAGTGATCCAAGCAGAGGGACCAGCAGGTGCAAAGGCCCTGAGGTAGGACTGAGCCTGTGTGTTTGAGAAACAGCCATGAGGCCAGGGTGGTTGGTATGGAGTGAGTAGAATTGCCAGGTGAAATATGGGCTGCCCAGTTAATTTTGAATATCAGATAAACAATAAATACATTTTTAGTATAAGTACGTCCTCAGTATTGCATGGGATCTACTTATACTAAAAAAATGATTTAGGGTTTGTCTGAAATTCAATTTTCATTGACCCTCTTGTATTTTTATTGGCTAAGTTTTTATTGCAACCCTAGGAGTGGGCCAGGGAGAAAGCAGAGAACAGAGGACATGAAGAAGGCAGAATGTTCCTCTCTGGATCTCGCTCACGTGTTCGTGTGCTCTTTGAGTTTTGCGGGAGCCTCTGTTATATGGGGTCCCTCCTTCCCAGGCAGCGATGCCTCCTCCCAGCCCCTTCCACCCTTCCAAGACCTCCCTCAGGATTTTTGCTGCTTCTTTTCAGCAAATGTAATAAATAATAATGTCTTTATTTTTCTTCAGGGCAGAAACTAACACACTCATTGTTAAATAAACAAATGCAAACCATGCAATATCAATCAATCAATCAATCAAGCAATCAATCAAGTAGAACTGGAGATTTCCCAGCTGTCCCATTCCCAACAGCTTCTAGCTTTGAACATTTTAATAGTTTTCCTCATAAACTTTTATTTTTTAAAAAATGTAGATACTACCTTGCTCGCTTTGGCAGCCCATGTACTAAAACGGGGGTGCTACAGAGAAGATTAGCGTGGCTCCTGCATGAAGGTGATACACAAATTCGTGACGTATTCCATATTTTCCATTCGGCGATATGTACAAATATCGAATCATTATGTTGTACACCTGAAACTAATATAATGTTATATGTCAATTGTATGTCAATTTAAAAAAAAAGGAAAGAAAATAGTGTCATAGGATATAGGCGAGTTCGTTACCTCAATTCTCTCTCCCACTTAAATTAACGTGGGCGTAATATCATCTCTATTCTGTTTTTTTCCCTCATTTTTTAAAATAAACTTTATTTTTTAAAATAAACAGTTTTGGATTTACAGAAAAATTTCGAAGGTAGTACAGAGTTCCCCAAAACTCCACACCCAGTTTTCCCCATTATTAAAGTCTTAACCATAGTATAAATACATTTGTTACAATTAAAGAACCACTATTGGAACATTATTATGAACTGAAGTCCATACTTTATTCTACTGCATTTAAAAAACGTTTAACTATAACTTCATTAAGATATAATTTAGTACAATTAACTTCACCCTTTGAAAATGCACAATTTGAGAAGTTTTGACAGATGTGTATTCCTATGAAACCACCACCACAATCAAGATTCAGAATATCGCCGTCACCTCCAATTTCCCTCCTGTCCCCTTGCAGTTAATCCTCCCTCTGCCCCCCAGCCTCAGGCAATAACCAATCTGCTTTCTGTCACTATAGATTTACCTTCTCCAGAATGCTGTGAGTGGAATCGGATCATATGCAGCCCTTTGAGATCGGCTACTACATTTGTAATTCATCCATGTGTCCTGCTTATCAATAGTTCCTTTCTTTTTATTGCTGCTTAGTGTTCCAGGGAATGGATCTGCTGCAGTGTATTTATCTGTTTACCAGGTGATGGACCTTTGGGGTCGTTTCCAGTTTGGGGCAATTATGAAAACAAGTGATGTGAACATTCCTGTACGAGTCATCGTGTGCACATAGGTTTTTGCTTCTCTTCAGTAAATACCTAGGAGTGGGATTGCTGGGTCCTGTGCCTTCCGCATTCCTTTTTGGCTGCATGGATGTGTTCCATGACACGTTTGCAGCCCTGCTCACTGCCTTAGTTTATGTCACATTATTTATTCACTTACGTGTTTATTAACTATCTCTTGGAGCATTCGTTCTCTGCGAAAGAAGAGAAATGGTAAGGAGCCTAGACCCTGAAGCCAGGCTGCCTGTGTGGCTTTGGAAAAGTTACTTAACCCCTCTATGCTTCAGTCTGCACATATGTAGAATGGGGATAATAATAGTGCACAGGGTTGTTGTGGGATTAAATGAGGTAGTATGCGTACGTAAACTTAGCACAGGGCCTGCTGTATAGAAAACACTTATACTAATGCTATATAGAATATAATGTCACATAGAAAATAAATGTTTGCAGTTATCGTTATTCACGGTGCTTGATATATAGATGGCATTCAATGAATATATTTACTGAACAAATTTGAGCCGTCTTTAAAAGCATTAGCTTTGAAGTCAGACTTCCTGGTTAAAATTCCAGCAAAGCCGCTCAGAACTGGTGGGACTTTGCTCCACTTCCCGCCCTACTCCCATGCCTCAGTTTTCTCATCTGTTAAATGGGGCTAAGGATCCCATCTTATAGATAAGTGATGAGGATTAGATAAGGTCATTCATGTAAGGTGTTTAGAGAGGGTCCGGCTTAGGGAGCAGTGAAAAAATATGGGAGCAACCTAAATGTGCCAGCGTAGGGGCATTGGTAAGTACCACAGGGTACGCCGACAATAAAAACACGATGGCGATTTAAAAAGTGCGTACTAAAATAACACTAATGATAAACAGCTGCACACTTACACCCTTGTCTATATCTTTCTCTTCCTTTAAGAACAGTTCCTAGAAGTAGATTTGCTGTATCAAAAAGTGGACAGCATCGATAAGTCTTTTGATGGATATTGCCAAAAGCCTGTCTGCCCAGATCACAGCCTACAAATGGGCTATGAGAGTGGCTGTTATCTTGTGTTCTCATCAGCACTGATTAAAATATTTAAACCATGTTTTTCTAAGGGACGAAAAAGAAAAGATCTGTTTAATAGTGTTAAAGAACAAAATTCAACCGAGTGAATTTGAGGATCTGATTGGCTTTGTTAAGCAATTCATGAATTGGGCAGCATCCCATCTAGCAACTAGCAGACTGCTCAGATGAGTTGTAGAAAATGGAAGATGTCTATGCAGAAAGAGGGAGGGACTAAGAAATTAAAAGAGTGGATTATTTTAGGCAAGGACACAGTCCCTTAGGGGAAGGCAGGGGGGTCTTATCAGGCAAATTATCTCACTAGTGTAGATCAGGAAATTCCAGACTGATTGGTTTAAAATTCCACTCCTGGGCGAGGCTGAAACTGTAATTAGGTTAGTTATTAAGTTTTAGTTTGGTGACTTGGCTTAGCAAAATTGATTCCATTTTGGCTCTTTCTTTCTTTTTCTTTTTTTAAACAAAAGCAATTTCATTAATTTCTCGTTTGCCAACTCCAATTTTTCTTATCCGTTGTTTGTATTTTTAGTTTTGTTCATGTCCTTTGCCTATTTTTCTATTGTATGTTCCCCTTTTATAGTAATTTGTAAATACTCTTTACATATGACTGACAGGAAATTTGCTTGCCACCCATATATTGCCACTTATCTTTTTTTTATTTTAAAACTCCGATAAGTTTAATGGTGGTATTGTATATTTCCATATCAGTCGGTACAACTTATATCAAGTTTTATACTTATTCATTTTTGCAAAGACATCATGTACACAAAGACAGAAATCCAATAACTGGGAAATCATAAAACTTCTGATCTGTTCGATCGTGATACTTCTGATAAAGATCTTCAGCATACCAGTTTCGCCTCTTCCAGACAGACGTTGTCATTTTATCGAAGTGTTTATTCTGGGTTTTACAAATTCTCTCAAGCATCTTTTTCTTGACTTTTTCCATGATTTTCTCTTATAACTGGACTTCCTCCTTAGCCAAAGGCTTTCAGTCTTTCTCTTGCATTTGATGAACTGCAGTATGTTGCGGTTCTGACTGGTAGCTTCAGGACTTTCGGAAGCAAGGGGCCGCTCCGTTGAGGATTGCTGCAATACGACCACGTGTCAGGTTTCCGGCAAATGTGATAAGTCTGGGAGCAGAGGAAACAACTGAAGTCTGAATATGACTAAAATGTCAGGTGGACAGTACAGAATTAAGACAGGCATTCTTGGCACAGCTTCGATAGGCTGAAGATGCCTGATATTCAGGGGCCATAAGACTCCATTATCTGAGCCTGTTGGAAACATGGCATAGATAGACTTGCTCCAAGCAGGATTACCACAAACCTTCAATTCCTGCAAAATGCAATATCTGATGCTGCTCTCAGGGCACTAGCAAAAGCAGGGGTGGCCATCTTGCCACTCCGCCCTACAGCAACCTGCCACTTATCTTTTCCCTTGACGTACTAAACTGCATCATTTTTAGGATGTCAAAGCCTCCTCACCCTCCTTGCCCGTTTCTGTCCTTTGGGGTTACCACTTCACCTCTTCACCATTACCTCCAGGCAGCCCTCCAATAGGAAGCTCTTTGAAGGCTGATTTTCTTCTCCCAGGGCCCGGAAGTAGGAGGGCCTGATCCGCCATCCTGAGGAAGCCCTTGGGGCCGATCTTTCACCAGGCTTGTTCCAGGTGTCTGATCTCTGAGATCCTCAATTAAATTACAAAGGCGCTTCCTTTAACATGGGTTTTACGGTCTAATCCTCTACAATTTGTGCAGGGCACTGAAGAGGCAAAGCCACACCTGGCCCTCCTCCCATCACTGTGACCCGAATAAAGTGCCATCATCTCAGTTTCTAGCCTTGCTTAAAAAATCAAGACTCTGTAAGGCATAAAAATTTCAAAACAGCGCAAAATCAAGAATGTTTAATGCTGGCGTGGATACTTTAAGAGCATGTTTTCTCTGAATGTTAGTAGGAGCGTGAATTGGATCCCTGTAGCTTAATTTGGCAATGTGCGTCCCTGGCCGGGGGGAGGCAGCAGAGGGCAGTTAGCGAGTGCCTGGGAGTCAAAGTTGGGGCTGAGCCCTGGCTCTGCCCTATTAGCGTGTGCGACTTTGACCAAGTGAAGTTACTTCTCTACGCCTTAGCTTCCTCCTCTGCAAAACAGGGATAATCATAGCTCCTGTTGTTAAAATTACATGGCTTAGCACCATACATGGTGCATAGAAATGCTGGGAACATGGGAACTGTTATTATTATTAAATCATAAAGATGTACACTTCTTTTGACCCAGCAGTTCTATTAGTGGTAATCTATTCGAATTAGCGATGGGCACAGATATTTAGTTGCTTGGATGTTTTGTTTTTTTTTTTCGAGGGGGAGATTATTTATAATAGAAAAGTATTTATCACAGCTTAGATGTTCAATAAGGAAGAGTGCTTAAACAAATTAGAGTTGATTGATAGAATGGCATCTTACGCAGCCATGAATACTAATGGTCTTGAAGAATACTTAAAGACATGGAAAGATACTGGTGATACTTATAATCTTGTTTTAAAAATTTACAAAATTCTTTGTAAATGTGTTTCCGATTTAGTTTTTTAAAAATAGGTAAATTTACAGAAAAAAATGACTCATCATGCAATCATTCATTCATTGCTTCTGCAGACATTAATTGAATGTCTACTACATGCTAGACGCTGTGCTGGGGCACAGGAGATGCCATAAACATGTAAGAGTATCTTTGAGGAGGTGGAATTGTGACTCATTCAGCCATTCATTCAAAAAATGTTTATTAAGCATCTACATGCCAATAGTGCCAGGGCACTGGGCATGCACAGTGAACAAAACAAAAATCATGCTCTCATGGAGCTAAGATTCCAACGTGAGAGACAACCAAAAAACAATAACTACAAATAGCTAATTATTTAGTATGTTAGAAAGTGATTTGAGCAACAGAAAATAAGAAAAAAACAACGGGAGGAGTTTAGTAGCATGTGAGAGGGATGTTTACTGCTTTGGTTAGGGTGGGCAGGAACAGTCCCACTGATAAGGCGTCATTTGAGTAAAATTCTAAAGGAGAGGAGGGAGGGAGCCATAAGGATACCTGGAGGAAGAGTCTGTTCCAGAGGGAACAGTCAATGCAAAGACCTTGAAGCAGGAGAGCACCTGATATTTTTCTGGAAGAACAAAGTGACTGGAGCCCAGTGAGTGAAATCATAGAAGAGGTCGTTGGAATTTAGTTTATGGGGTTTGGTGTGTGTTTTTTTGTTTGTTTTTCGTATTTTCATATATATCTATTTTACGAATTAATTGCTTTTTTAAAAAACTTATTAAAAAGATTTAGGTCAAATAGTGTCTTGGTTCCTTAGTTCCAGGTTAAGTTCCCAGACTCATACTGACAGACCATCCTCCAAAACTCATTTACTTCCTGTGATGACAAATCACCATTCTGAGCCTCAGTTTATCTGTAAAATGGGTATCAATAATACAATCGGGTTGCAGTGAGTAAGCACTTGGACAGGTGTCCAGCACATAGTAAGTACTTAAGAACTGTTTCTAGCCATTATTGCGCGTTACTGACTTCTACCCCTAACTCCTTTCGAGGAAGGTGGGAAAGACTTGCAAGAGAAAAGTTATTTCCCCTTTAAGAATCTGAATGGGCCGGGAGCCAGCCTCCCTGCACCTTTTCCAAATTTCCCAATCCCAGCTTGGCATTTTCCGCCCGACGATCTCCGATTGGACGATCTGCACCAATCAGAGGCTGGAGCGGGCGCTGCCCGGCGCCCAACTCCGCCCCTGAGAGGGCCCTGCCCCCTGCCCTGTCAGCCCCGTTGCTATGGGGACTGGTGGGCGGTGAAGGGGGAAAGCCCCGGATGTTCGTTGGGGATTCAACATGGCGATGGCAGCGGCCGCGGTGGTGGAGGCGCAAGAGAGTTGAGGGCAACGCGAGCGTGCGGAATTTCGGGCCAAGCCGCTAGACCGTGAGCGACTGCGGCGCCAAGCCGGTAGGATAAGCGGTCTGGCCAGGGGATTGAGATGAGCCGGGCGATGGCGGTGGGATAGCGTTTACGCAAGTAGGGGGCGGGGCCGCTGGGTCAAAGTTCACTCGTGGAGGGAAGGGTCGTGCGGTGGGGGTCGGGGTCAACGCTGAGGGAGAGAGAGGTGTGTTGGAGATCAAAGGTCAAACTCGCAAAGGGGGCGTGACCAAGGAGAGCGCAAAGTTCGAAATGTGAAGTCGCGGCGCGCTCGAGGGGTTGGGGCGAGTGTCAAAAAAGGGGGATCAAAATTAATTTGAGGAGAAGATGCACCTCCGATGGTTAGAGGTCGCAACCATGAAGGTGAGGGTTGGAGGGTTAAGGCAGCAGCTAGCGATCTAGATGAATGAGATTTAGGTTGGGGGGCAGCTTTTATGGGATCGAAGGTGGGACGTGACCAAAGGCGGGGAAAAGATCAGAATCTGAAGGGCAGACAGATATTCCCAAGGGTTAAAAGTTAAAACCCAAGTGGGACATATTGCTGGGGAGGAGGGGAAGGATATCCAAGAGAGAGGGCAAAGGTTCTTTCTGGTGGAGGAGAGGGGAGCCCCTGCCCCACAAATAATGAAAATAATTGCAAGCAGTCATAAAGCACACAATATGGGTCAAGCCCTGTTTTAAACACTTTACATATATTTAATACTGACTGCAGCCTTATGGGGTTGGTGCCATGACTAAGAGGCTCAACGACTTGCCCAGGATCACCTGACGGAGAAGTTGTACAGCTGAGATTTGAACTCTGGAGTTCTGGGCTAAGAGTTCTATGCTCTACTGCCTCTCAAATAATCATAGTCTTAGCCGATATTTTATGAGGCCTAACAATGCTCTGTGCCTTGTGTGCCTGGTCTTAGTATACCACAATTTTGTGAAGTGGGTACTAGATAGACCCACTTGACAGACAGAAAAAAGTGAAGCTCAGAGAACTTCTGCTAAGTGACAGGAGGCAGATTCCAAGCTGGGTCTGAATTCTAGAGCTCCTGACCCTGGTGGCTGCCCTGCAGATTGCCGAAGGTTTGTTCCTGGAAGCAGGGGGCTGGGCAAGGCTGGGACACTCCCTGAGCAAGAAAGGATTGTCTTTTTGGCCTCCGTGAAGGGTGTGATCTGGGAGGAGAGGTTCCCATGGATGATGGGATGGGGTATTTGTGTGTGGCCCAGAGTCCAAGTGAGTCTGATGGGCTTCTGGCTGAGGAGGGTGTGTTTGGGTGGTGCCTTGTACAAAGTTGGGTGTTCTCTGTTGTTAAAACCCCAAGCTCTCATCACTGTCCTTAATCCTCATTTCCTACTGCTCTTGCCACCCCTCGCCTCAGTCTAAGCCTCTTTGCTTTTTTTTGTTCAACTCTGTAGACTTCTGCCTCCCTCCAGGTCTTAGACCTTCCTGTTCCCCGTGCCTAGACTCATTTCCCCAGCCTGCGCCTTCTCATCCATGTCACTCACCGCCCGAGCAGGAGCAGCCAGCCCTCCCTGCCCTCAGACACTCTTGCCCTCACAATTGTTTTCTCCCCGGCCCTTCCCTGTCCTTGCATTGTTGTCTGTCTCCCGCAGGAATTTCTCCATGTCATTTCTTCCCCGAATCCCTACCTGAAGTGCTGACCGGCCTGCCGAGGGCTGGTGGGGGTTGAACACTGGCCACCTCACTGAGTGTCGGGACTGCAGCAGTGGACAAGACACACGGGACCCCTGGCCTCTGAGGGCTCTCAGTGTCCCTTGGTGGGAGCAGACTGGACCCAGACCCCTAGATGGTGATACATGGCGACGTGTCTACCAGTGGTGACGTAGCCTGCAAGGACACGTTCAGGGAAACAGGAGAGTGCCCAGACTCTGGGCCCCATCCTAGGCTGGGGACTGTGTCCCTGGGCAAGTCTCCTGGGCAAGCTCTGAAGAATGAGTAGGAGGCATGGGAACAGGCGAACCAGGCAGAAGGAAAGGCTCTGTGTGTGGGTTGGAGGTCAGGGGACGGGTGCAGGGTTGGAGGCTTGTAGGCCACATGTAGCCTGTGCGAGACCCTTAGGGCGCCCAGCCTGGGTGGGGCAGTGGAGCAGGGGCAGATGAGTACCTGTCCCTTGTCTGGGAGCTGTGAAGCAGTTCAGAGAGTGGATGCTGGGGAATGGGTGCCTGATTCACGCCCCCCCACTTCATCACTCTCGGGCTGTGTGGCTGTGGGCAGGTTGCTTAACTTTTCTGGGCCTCAGTTTCCTCTTCTGCAAAAGGAGTGTAATATTAGCGGCTACCTCTAGAATTGCTGTGAGGATACACTGTAAAGAGCTTGGCCCAAGGCCTGGAGCCCAGTGGTGCTGTGTATGCTTGATGCTGCTGCTGCTGCTCCTGCTGTCTGGGGAGGGCCTCAGATGGTGGAGGGACCTCTCTCCGCCTACCTCTTGGCTTTCTGTGGCGACTGCCCCACCCCCTGGCTCTGGCAGTGTCACTGAGTAGGCACACCCGCCAGGCGGCCTTGTGAGGCCAGCCCAGCCTCAGGCCCTGTGGTGCCAGCTCATTGAGCATCTCAGGGCTCAGCATAGAGAAGGAGGGATGGGTCTTTGGCATAGAACACCCTGTCACTTACCAGCCATGGGACCTTGGGCAAGAGATTTCTTGCCAATTTTGTTCTTTATGATACATTTTAGACTAGAGAAAAAAGTAGAGCTTTCAATATAACAAAACACCCACACCTCCAAGGTCTGGCCAGGGGCAGAACATGTGGTGGATTCAGTTAAAGGCCCCGCTCCTGTGCCCAGCCTTCCACACCCTCCCTGCCAGCGGTGGCCTCTGTACTGGATTTGGTGTCATGCGTCCCTCTGCAGGCTTTCACACTTTTGCTGTCCTCGATTATTCACACTTTTGCAGTCACCTGGAGAGCTCCCCCAGACAGAGTCGCCCAGGCCCGCCACGGAGTGTCCCACTCTGATTCACTTGGTCTGGGGTGGGGCCAGCAGCAGCACGAGGTTCCCATGGCCAGCCAGGGCTGACCACTACTGTTTTACAGCGTTACAGGGCATATAAATGGGATCACGGTAAATCACCTGCTTCTCCTGTCCAACATTAGGGTTTAGACATTTCTCCGGCCAGATGTGTGTCAGCCTAGGGCAGGTCATTCGTTTTCCCGGCTGTCGAGTGTTTCTCTGTGATTGTGCCACACAGGAGTTATCCGTTTACCTTTTGGTGGCCGTTTAGGTGTTTCCCTTTGGGATTGTAACAATCAGCACTGCAGTGAACTTTCTAGAAGGTGTTTCCTTGTCTACTATGGCCAGTCTCTCAGGCAGATGTCTCGCCGACCTGTCCTAAACGCTTATACCCCGAGCTTCCCAATAGGGCTTGAGGGTTGCGTTCACACGTGCCCTGCTGTGGGCAGGTTTATGGCCCTTGTGAAACAATTTACTCAGCCATGAGGTGGTGGGTTTTTAAACCTCCCTAGGCTGTGGGGCCAGTTGGGACAATGGTTCATGTGATGGGCTTAGCTGGGGCCTGACACTCACCAAGCTCTGGAGGGCTTCGACCTTTTCCCCCTAGGGCAGGATCCCCAACCTTTTTGGCACCAAGGACTGGAGCTCCTATGAGAATCTAATGCCCGATGATCTGAGGTGGAGCTGAGGCGGTGATGCTGGTGCTGGGGAGCGGCTGCAAATACAAATGAGACCTCATTTGCTTACCTCTGCTCACCTCCTGCTGTGTGGCCCAGTGGTTGGGGCCCCTTCCCTGTCCTAGGGCATTCGGGACACTGACTGCAACTTGGAGCTACCTCTCCTTGGGGGCTTCTCCCAGGCTGACAGTTGAGAAGGGACCTGTACTGACTTGAATCTCCTTAGGGAGTAGGCAGGAAGGAAGGAGCTGAAGCTTGGACAGGGACGGGCAAGCCTTGTTACACTCTGTGTGTCTGACCATTGTCCCAGTGGTGAGCAGCACAGCCCACAGTGGTCAGGGCTGGGATGGGGGAGGCATAGGGACTGGGCGAATCCAGAGTAGGCGCCTGATGCAGTTTGGGGGAGTAAGCGAGGGCTTTCTGATCAAGAAGAGTGAGCCAGGCCTAGAAAGGAAACAAAGTAGGACAGGTAGTGGGTACAGAAAGTGCAAAGGCCCTGAGGTCTGAATAGGTTTGGGATGGTCAAGTACCATCAAGAAGGCCATGGCGGCAGAGTAGGCAATGAGGTTCAGGAGGTGGGGAGACGTGGCGGATAGAGCAGGGGCTTTCGGGCCGAGGGAAGGAGTGGGTTCCACTTTGTGTGGCACGGGGAGTCTGGGCTTTAAGCAGTGTATGGTTTCCTTTTATACAGATGAGTCAGGCTGCCAAGTGGAGAACAGGTTGTCGGGGGCAGTGGCAGGGAGAGCCGAGGAGGCTGCTGATAGTCCAGTAGGAGAGCAGGGTGGGTAGGACGAGGGTGGCAGTGATGGAGGGAGGTCCTGTGTACTGGCCAAGATTACATGTACCGTACCCACATTAACCCATTTGATCTTCGCAACGACCTACAAGATAAGTACTGTTACCCTTCCCATTTTAGAGATGAGGAAACCGAGACCCAGAGAGGTACATGACTTGCCTAAGGTAACACAGCAGGCAGGTGGCAGAGGCAGGTATTGAACTCCACAGCTTTGGGCTCCGGAGTCCCTGCTTGTCGCGGTTGTCCTCCGTGATTCGGAAGTGGTTTTGATAAGACAAGGCCACTTCCTGTCCAGCCGGTTCTTACGCAGGCTGCTCTTTAGGTGGAAGCTCCTTTGGGGCCTGCTCAACCTGGATAGTTTCTGGGCACTAGGTTTTCTACCTACCTGAAGGCCCCCCACAACCCCCTTCCCTTTTTTTGTCCACCGCCTCACCCTTCTTTGTCCTGCTGGCTCACAGTGAGCCAGACTTCCTGGCCAGACACCGCTCGGGGTGTCCCCAGCAGCTGTTTCTCCCATCACCCGAGCCGGACGGCCACAGACGCTGCCAGCAGGAAGCAGTCTTCTTCCAAGTCACACAGCCCAGGAAATGGGACCCTTCCCGCCCCAGCCACCCAGCCAGGGCCGGGGCTTTTTGGCTTATTGTCTGCCAGCTGCCTTGGCCCACAGGAAGATTGGCGGGGGGGAGGGGGGGTCGAGGTGGGCCAGAAAGGGAGCTTTCCTGAGTCCCAGGGGAGCCAGCCGTGATGGGTTTGATAGAAGCCACCACTCATTGCAGCCTGTCTGGTGAGGCCCTCTGGCCCTGCCCTGCCCTTCCCCAGGGTGCCAGGCGGTCTGCTGCTGACCTCAGGGGCAGCTTCCCTGCCGGGGCCACACAGGCCATACATGTTCCTCAGCCTGGACCCCCACTCCCAGCTGGGGGCCCATTGTCACCTTTTAAATGGGCCATTGGGAGGATTGGAGGAGATCAGGCTGTAAAATGCTTAGCGCACTGCCTGGCACACAGTGAGGTTCTGGTAAGTGTCTCCCTTTGGACTGCAGCCTCCTCACCTGCTCTGAGCCTCTAGTGATACTGACCCCAGCTCCTGGCATCCTGGCGCCAGATGCGTGCTTGATGGCCGTCATCACGGCGGCACTGCCCGCAGAGCCTGAGGAGGAAGCGTTATTAACCTCATTTCTCTTTTCCTGCGTTTTAATTTTAAGAAGGCACATTTTTGCTCCTTGTGCATGTATTACTTGTTCTCCCAAATAATCACCGCAACACTGCACACAGCGCAGAAGGGTTTACAGTGACAAGGACATCTCTTTCCCGCTCTGGCTGGCAGTCCCTTCCCGGAGACAGCCATTGTTTCCAGTTTCTCCTTCTTCTTATGACGTTTGTTCCTGCTCATGTTCCCCCGCTTTGTTTTTACTTAAAGGGAGCTGACTTCCCATGTTTGTATTCTGTCTTTCCCCTTGCATTTTTCACTCTCAAGTTCTGTGTCAGGACACAGAGAGCTTCCTCGTGCTCACTGTGGCCGTGTCCCACGGCATGCACATGTCCCTGCAGATGGCTGTTCGGGCCCTTCCGTTCTTTCTCTCCTCAAGATAGGGCTACAGGTGCCTGTGAGTGCAGCTCTGGGTTCACCTGTGGAGGTGGGCTGGAGGTCTGAGACGTGTGCCCTGGTCACCGTGCCGATGCCGTTCCAGCCGGCCCAAGAACACCTACCCATTTACGCCCTGTCCCCCAGTGTCCGATGGCACCAAGGCTTCCTCACATGCTGGCCGTGTGGACAGGGCGTTTATCTGATGCTTTGACCTTCGCCTATGAGATAGGTACCAAATTGTCCTCACCGTGGCTCTGATTTTAGTACGAGTTAAGTGGAGTTTCTTTGTGTTTGTTGAAAGCCATCTGGGCTTCTTTTTCTGGGAGCTGCCTATTTGTGATATTTTTACTTTTCCTGAGAAGGGGAAACTGAGGCACAGGCTAGCGACCCCCAACAAGTAAGCGACAGATTCAATCTGGCTCCAGTCTGGAGCTCTTCACTGTGTCTGACACAGTGAAGGTCGAGGGCACAGATTCTGGAGCCAGCTTTGCCACTGCTGGCTGTGTGATCGCGGACAAGTCACTTCATCTCTCTGTCTTTGTCTTCATCTGTAACATGGGGATGTTAATCGTACTTCCTCATAGGGTTGTCTTGTGGTTATAAATGCAAATTGCATGGCAAGTGCTCAAAGACTGTTAGCTGCTAGTATTAGTACTCGTAGTATTACTTCGTATTATTAGTATTAATGGCCACTGTTTTGAGTACTTTCTGTGAAGTAATTTATTGGATCTCCCAGCACCCCCATGATGTAGTTGTTACTATTATTCCCTTATCATGCAAGAGGAAATTGAGAACCTGGGAGATTTGCCTGGGGTCACAGAGCCGGCAGGGTTGGGATTTGGCCTCAGGCTGCTGGCCGCTGAGTCTGACTGCAACCTCTATGGCTGGTCACCTCCGCCACCCCCTTAACTAAGCCCAAGGGATTAGGAGGCTCTCCCTCCCTGCCCCCTCTATTGTGTCCTCATTCCAGGCAGGCAGCTGCTGAGCTTTGGAGGGGACCGCCTTGACAGGTGGGAGCACTAGGCAGGGTTCCCGGCCTTCCCCCAGTGCCTCAGCTTGGAAACTCCTGATAAAGCGGCCTTGTGCTGTGGTTTCGGCTGGCTCCCCGGTCTGGTTTCAGCCACTCCCACACCACGGGAAGTGGCCGCTGGCCTGGGCCTTCTCCTTCTCTCCCCTCTGCTGTCAGTGTGGAGAGTGGGAAGAAAGTAGGACAGTGTGGGAGGGCGGGACTCTTCTGTGCATCACCCCACAGGCGAGGACCCCCTCTCTCCCTAGAGGCCCCGCCTCTGCTGCCCAGAGGGGCCTCCGCAGCCCTGTCCTCCCCTCCCCGACACTTCCACAGCAGCCTGGCCCCAGGCTATTTCGCTTCGATATGCCATATATATATATATATATATATATATGGAGAAGTGCCTGAGTGCACATGTCAGTTTCACAGATAATGATAAGGTGACAGACACTTCACCATATCAAGGTGAAGACAGAGAGCTCAGCATCCTGGAAGCCCCCTGTCACCCTCTTGATCACAACCCCAGTAGTGATCACTTCTCTGACCTTGGGGGTCCCCGTGTCCCTGCTTTTCCAGGTAGTGTTGACCAGAAGTGCATCCCTGAATTATTGAAGGCCACCCTGCCGGCTTTCGAGCTTCACATCCGTGGGATCCTCCGCATGTCGTTCGTGTCTGCCTCCCTTCGTCCAGTGTCTGTGAGGTGTGTCCACACGGCCACGTGTTAGCAGTTCGCTCACCTCGTTGCTGTGTGCTGTTCTGTGGGTGAACAACCCCTGACCCAGTTCTCGCCCCTGCCGCGCAGGCGCAGACGTCCTGTTTGAGCGAGCCTGCTGGGGCATGAGTGCACGCCTTTCTCCAGGGCACGTGTGCAGGATGCGTTGCTCGGGTCAGAGCGTGACAGGTGTCGTCGCCTTGTCCCCCGGTGTCCGAACAGTGGACAGTGCCACGCAGCTTTCCAGAGAGGTCGTGCCTGTGTGTACGCCCAGCAGCTGCTCCACATCCTCACCAACACTCAGTCTGTCCAACTTTTTAATTGACCTTGGAGCATTTTACATTCTGTTCTTCTGCAAAAGTAACATGTGCTTGTTATCGCCGAGACGGGTCCCTCGTGTTAGTTTCTCCTCCCTGTGTCCCTGTCCGTGCCAGGCCAGCTCTTCCCCAAGGAGTAAGTCAAGTGCTTATTCGATGAGCCTTGTGCTAGGGCCACAGGATCCAGAGGTGGACACAACAGGCTCCCTCACTGAGTTCAGTCTAGCGGGGGACACAGACCTTGATCAAAGAGCGACACAGAAACAGGTAAAATAAGTCCCCTTCTTCCCCCAGCGCATTAACAGGCACCCCATCCATCCTCTTGACTGGGCCAAGGACTCGGTGTCGTCCTGAGCTCTCGTCCTCTTCCTCCACACGCACGTGGCCGGGAAAGCCTGTCACTCTGACTTCAGAGTAGAAGCTGGTGCCTTTCACTCTTCATCATCACCCCCAGTGGAAGCCACCCTCATCTCCAGCCCGGACCAGTGCAGCGGACGGCTCACTCTCCCCAGCCCAGAGGGAGCCTGGGTCAGATCACATCCCTTCCTTGCTGGGGACCCTCCCACAGCTTCATCTCTCTCCCCGGAAAAGCCTCCAAGGCCCCGGCGCAGGTTCCCTGCTCACCTCCGTTCCTCTCCTGCCCTACTGTTCCTAGAACATTCCAGGCTGGCTCCTGCCTCATGCCGCTCCCTCTGTGACCTGTCCCTCTCTCTCCCCACACCTTCCCCCGCTTGATTTTCTTTGTAGCGTGCATCATTGCTACTTATGTTACATTATGTTTTGTGGGTCCCCGTAACTTAGCTTTAAGAGGGGGCAGCTTATCGTGTCCCTTTGCTGTGTCCTCAGAGCATGATGTGTAGTAGCCGCTAAGCAAAGACTGGTGGACCGAATGCGAATGAATGAATGAATGAATGAATGAGCGAGTGAGTCACAATGAGCAGTGAGCGTCGTTGCCGTAATGTGGGATGCGGGTTCCGCCCTGGGTGAGGAGTACAGGGCAGGCTTCCTGGGAAGCAGACGGCACTCGCAGGGTGAGCAGGGGTTAGCCGGGGAGGAGCAGGCCGGAGGGGGCCGAGGGAGCTGCCTATGCGGAGGTCCAGGCGGGAGGGAGCGAGCAGCAGGGCTGGCGGAGCCGAAGGCCAGCATTAGTGTCAGTTCTCCAGGGGTCTGTGTTCGAATCTGGGCAGTCAGCTGGGCCTCTCCATGGCTGGTATCTCTGTCTGGGTGTCCTGGGAGAAGGCGTGAAATGACCTTGGGCCTGGGGCGTCCTCATTTCTTAAGCTGATTCATGGGGAAAACTAGTTGAGGGTTGGTGCGTGCCAGGTCCGGCGCCCTGCACGGGGTTCCCGTGCCCCTGCAGTGCTTCCTGCAATCCCAGGACCATCCAGCCCGGGACACAGAGGAGGAGGGTGAGGATGACACCAGTGGCGCGTGCTCGGCCCGTCCTTCAAGCCGGTGCCGAGCAGATGTGGTGGCATCTCTTCCCGGTGCTAATTTGCATTCCCCTGGCGGCCAGTCAGGTGGAGCAGCTTTCCGCACGTTCCCCGAGCATCTGGAGCTCCTCTCCCGTGAAGTGCCCACTCACGTCACATGCCAGTTTTTCCCCGGGCTTTCTGCATGTTTATTTTTTATTTCAAGTAAAATCCTAGATTCTGGAGGAGAACCTTTGTTTCTAAGATATTACATTATCTTCTCTCAGTCTGCAGCTTGCCTTTTCATGTTTTTAAATTTTCTTTTGATGAACAGAAGTGCTTAATTTTAATGTATTCAAATTTGTCATTCATTTCCTTTATAATTTTATGGTTCTTTTCACATTCAGTCTATTCATTCTGGAATTAGAGGTTGTGTGTGTGTGTGTGTGTGTGTGGTGTGTGTGTGTGTGTGTGTGTGTGTGTGTGTGTGTGTGTGATGTGCATGTGTGTGTGTGGTAGGCATCCAGTTTCACATATTCTACCTGGATCCCCATGCATTAAGAACAGGCTGGCTTTTCTCCACTCCCGTCTGATCATCAATCACGTCTCCGTGTAAGGGGGTCTGCTTCTGGGAGAGCTCCTCCTTTCTCTTGCTGTTTGTCTTTTCCTGCAGCAACACCACACTGTTGTAATTTCTGTAGTTACAGTAAGTCTCGGTCGTGGGGGAACAAGCCCTCCCATTCGTTCTTCTTCCAGCGTCTTGGCCATTCTTGGCTTTTTATAATTGTGTTTAAATATTAGGCAAGCATCTGTCACATAACATTCAGTCTTCTAGTCCATGAACGCTGTCTCTCCATTTATTTATGTCTTTTCTGATGTCTCTCAGAAAAGTGTCATAGTTTTCCAGCCCACCTCTTGTTGGGTTTATTCCGAGTACTTTGTGACGTGGCCGGGGTCGGGGTGGAGCCCATGCCCTCTTCTCCCGCAAGGCACCTTGCTCCTGAGGTCAGGCCTTGCTGGGTGAGGTTCCCACAGCCGCGGCAGGGCCTACCTCCCCCACCCACTGCTTCCTCCCTGGCACCGCCCCTGGGCCCTGGCAGAGGGCGGGCAGGGCGCCCACAGAGGAGGTTGTAATTTTCCTGAACAATTTCAAGGACTAATTAAAGGTTTTCCTTGACTAATCAGCTTACAGTTTAATTATCGGGGAATAGGCTCAGGGATGCGGGAAGCAGCTCTGGCGGGTCTTCTCACAGCCTGGCTGGCAGGAGCCAGGGCCCAGCCGTACTCTGTGGGGAGTAGGACTGGGGATACCCCGGCACCCTGCAGTGGGCCAGCTGGGCTTCTCCATGCCTGCGAGAGACGGAGGGCAGCAGGTACAATTGAGGTTAGAATGGGTCCCTTCTTGTTTAGAATCCTCCTGTGGCTTCTGCTGCCCAGGGAGGAGGCCTGGACCTAGTCCTCCTCTGGTCCACAAGGCCTTGCCCCCTTCCGCTTGCTGGCTGCACTTGAGCCTGGCTGGCCTTCGTTTAGCGCTTTCACTTCATTTATTCTTTGGGCCTCGGCCTGACGGTCACCACCTCTGGCAAGCCTTCTCAGGCTGCCCTGTAAGCCGTAGTCGGTCCAGAGGTGCTAAGCCCTGCCCGCCCCTTGCTGCCTGTCAGGGTCGCTCATTCCACCCCCCCCCCCCCCGCCAAGTGCTTCATGAAGGGGGTGGGCCCGCATTCAAGGCACGGGGACCCAAGAGGAGAAGGGTTTCAGGCCTGGCACTTCCAGGTGGGGGCTGGGAGTGGGAGTTCAGGCTGAGAGGACACGCAGCGGCTGGGGCCTTCTCAAGGGAGGGGGCTAGCTGAGGATGGGCCCCTGGGACTTTGCGAATGGGGAGGGGACCAGGAGATGGCTGTGCCAGGCCTGGCTTCATGCCTTGCATTCCTTAGCAGGCTCCAGACTTCTGGTGTCCCAGGGTGGGGGAGGGTGGGCAGGCAGAAAGGGTCCTCCTAGACACCGACCCTGCTCCCCCCCCCGCCCCCGCTGCCTTATCAGTCTGTCTCATTTTACATCCACCCCCTCCAGGGGCTCAGATCCAGGACTGTGTGTCCAGCCTCCCCTCCTCCCCAAGTCCCACGCTCACTCCTGGCTACACATTATAGTCATCTGCTGGGCCATCGATAACACGGCACCAGCCCAGACCATTTGAATTGGAATCTCTGGCTTTGGGGCCTAAGTGTTGGGTTTTGTTTTAAAGCTCCTGGGGTAGCCCTAGTGTGACTCTGAGCTGGGATGAGAGCCACTGGCCTACAAAAATGACAGCAAACACGTATTCACTTTTGCGAATGTTCGGGGCACTTTTCTAGGCTTCTGATGTGGCATGATTAAGTCATGTCACCCCCACAGCCACACTATGGGAAGATAACTATTACTCCCATGTGACAGATGAGGCAACTGAGGCCCAGGAGAAGGCTTCCTTCTGTGCCTGGTGGTGGAGCGTCTGTCTCTGTCCTGTCTTCTAGGCGGTATCTCATCGCTCCCCCACCCCCTGTTCCCACCTTCAATTTCTGCTTTCCTGTCCCGCTGGCAGAAGCTTCCCAGGCTTCCCCATTGAGAGTCAGGATGCTGCTGAAGCCACAGAAGGGAGATGGCTTCTACAGGCCCAGGACAAGGACAGGAAGGAAGTTGATGTCACTATGCTGCTCCTGCCACCTGGAGTCGGGGAGTCGGGGGAGGGTACCCATCCCACGAAGGTTGAGGGTACTAGAGCCCACTCTGCAACCCTGCAGGGAGGACTGTCCAGGCGAGCGGGCCCTGACACATCCCGTACCCCCCAGACCCACCCGTGGGCCCCAAAATCTGGTGGTATCATCTATAGCCATTACCATTTCAGGCTCCTATGGAGCGGCCTGTGGTTTAATTTCAGCAAAGGTTTATGCTAAGATGTGGTCATTGCGTTGCAGGAACCTTTATACTTGATGGGAATGAGGCGGAATGAGAGAGAGCCCAGTGCTCCTGCAAGGGCCTGGGCCCCCAGCTTCCCTTCCTCTGTGACCTTGGGCAGGCCTTGAGCCCCAGATGTCTGCATGAGTTCCCACATCTGGAGCAGGAGAAGGACTCTTGCTGCCTCCCAGGGAAGCTGGGAGGATTAGTAAGGGAGCTTGCAGGTGAGAGGCTCAGTGGAGGGCTGCCATCGTTATGTCGCCCCGATTACTGTCACAGTTATTAGAGGCAGGGTAATGTTTAGATTTAGTAGTTCAGATTCATGGGGGTGAACAATCCATAATTTTTTGCTATTATGACTTGTAATAGCAAAACATTTCCTTTTGTAAAATGTTTACAACCTTTGTATCATGGAAATGTTCACTACACTCGGAGGGATGATCTAATGCTCTCTCCACATCCCCAGAGCCGTCCCCAGCACCGTCCCCAGTAGTTACCAGTCACCATCAGGCTCTTTCATCTGCACCCCACCCCCACCTTTCAGATTATTTTGAAGCACTTCACAAACATCTTATACTTGAGCTATAAATATTTCAGGTTTTCCTCCTATAAGGAATCTTAAAAAAAGTAATAGCCACAATACTATTGTCACGGGAAAGAAAAGAAACAATAATTCCTTCGTATCTTCACATTTCCCCAATTGTCTGTCATCCGTTTTCAGTCTGTTTGATTTGAGCAAGACAAGGGCCATGCTCTGCGTTTGGTTCATAGGCCCCTTATGTCTCCTGTCATCCGTGAGATTTCCTCCATCCGCTCGTTCGTGTGCTTGCCATTTGGGTCGTTTATCTATCCAAGATGGTCCTTTGTCCTCTAGAGTTTCCGCAGTCTGGATCTGGCTGATGCATCCTTGTGGTGTCATCTAACGTGTTCCCCTGTCCCCTGTGCTTCTGGTAAATTGGGTCTTAGGTCTAGAGGCTCAATTATATTCAGGTTCTGATTCTTTCATTGGTGGTGCCGTATGAGCATCAGGTCAGCAGTAGTGCCTGGGTGACTTTTAAATAAAGGTAATAAGTTTTTAAAAAGTGAGTAGATTGAAAAAAAAATTTCTTCTATTGCTCCTAGCGGGGCTGGTACCCAGACACAGCAGAGGGGGGCCGCGGGGACCCGAGAGACTAGGTTCAGTGACTGCTAGGAGCAGAGAGCTGAGTGTTAGCCCCCAGCTCCCAGTGACCCGTTGTCATAAACGCACAGCTTTGGGCTCCTGCTTGCTAGGACCGTAGGGCCCCAGCTGAGAGCTGTCCCCAGCTCCCATCCACGACTCTGCCCCCTTCAGCCTGGCCTGGCGGCTAAGCTTTATGGACCGAGTTGGCTCTGCCCTTGGCCAGCTGGGCCACCATGGGGAGCGTTCCCATCCCCCATCAGCCTCCTCCTCTGTAGCTTGATGGGAGCTGCACTTCCCTTGGAGGACTGTGGTCACTTCTCAGTGACCGTGCGGAAGAGGGCATGGTGCATGGCGTGTGCTCCGGAGCCACCGTTCTGCATTCGTAGTAGATCACTGACCTCAGCTGTGCCACTGTCCCCTCCCTCCCTCTCTGCCACGCCGGCTCCCTCTCACATCCTGGAATGTACCAGGCGGGCTCCAGTCCTCTGGCCTTTGCAGTGGCCATTCCCTCCACCGTCAGTGCCCTTCCCTAGATCCCCACATGGCTCCCTCACTTCCCCCTGGCCCTGCTCATGTGCCACCCCGTCAGACTGTACTCTGTCCCCTCTCCTACGTGTCATGTACTTTTTTGTTTGCTTGTATATTGTCTTGCCTCCCCCACTAGAATGTCAGCTCCAAGAAGGAGGAACCTTCTTACTGCTGTGTCCCCAGTGCCTAAAACAGTGCCTGGCACATACTGAGTGCATAATAGAGAATTGTTGAGTGTGTGAAGAATGAGAGAATGAACATGGTTATGTGAGTGGACTTTGGCCAAGGTCATACCTGCCGTGGAATCCTGGCTCTGATACCTGCCGTGTGACCTTGGGCGGGCACACCCCTCTGTGAGCCTCACTTTTTTCCCCTGCAACATGGGGTATTAACAGGCCCCTGCTCGCTGCCTCGTCTTGCACTAGCCTGCTGCCCTCACGTAATGCTTTATATCTGGCCTCGCTGCTGTCCTGCGTCGCCAGCACAGGGCACAGGTGAGCCAGCCAGGTGCTGTCCCTGTCATATGGACATGTAACCAAAACCAAATCTTAAATAAGCTTCCACTCTGTGTGACCAGCTGTGGTACCCAGGGCGGGTCAGGGCAGGGATGCTGTGGATGGGTGTGTGTTCCCATGCCGTAAAGGCTTCCCAGGGAATGTGATTCACACAGGCCGTGAAGAGTGCAGGGATGTGGAGAGACGGGGAGTCTCAGGGCTCTGGGGCTGGCTGCTCCTAGGCCTTTGTTTTCCTTGCAGGAAGCAGGCGAAGAGCTGCAAGGGGCCAAGGAGGATGCTGCTCTGATTAGGTAGCAGTTACAGTCTCAGGGTATGTGTGTGTGGGGGTGGGGGGGCGGCGGGGGCACAGGAAGGGGAGAGATGGACAGAAAAAGAGAGCGCGCACACATGCCTGTGTAGCTGAAGCTTCCAGCTATCAGAATTACTTTCTCTGGTGTTTCCTGTGCGGGATTGTAAAGTATGACATGTACAGAAAAGTGTATAAAACCTCCCTATTTGGTTTAAAGGATAATTATAAAGCAGACACCCATCTAACGACCACCCGATCAAGACAGGCATCACTAGCACCCTGAAAGCCCCACCCTCATGTGCTCTTCTAGCATTATCAAATAAATTCAACCCTCTTTTCTTTTGTTAATTAATGCCTTTTCGTGTGTATGAGAGTGAATTACAAATGATTTCAGATGCCCCAAAAGAACAGAATCACCTATGAGCCCCCTCGGGCCTGCTGCCAAGCTCCGAGAGAAAGCACTCCTGCCGTGGTTAAAGCCCTAGGTGCCTCCCCCAGGTGCCCAGGGCCTCGCCGTGGTCCCTCCCGGGTCCCTCCTCGGCTTCCCTAAATATAGTATCCCCTAAATGGTGTTCGCTAAGGTTCGGCTGGCTTTTAAACTCTATGTAAGTGGTCCCAGGCTGCCAGCACTTGGCTGTGGCTTGCTCTCAATATTTTGCTCTTGAGGTTTCTCTGGGTGGATAAATGAAGTCCCGTGCCAATAGGCATGCTCCCAGCTTGGGTCAAAGTCTCCCCCCGCCAGCCAGATGAAAGCAGCTGCGGTCCTGGAGCCTCAGGAGGGTGCTTTAGGGCTCCCCTGCCCCGGTCCGGTTTGAAACCACCGCCTCTAGTGAAAGCGGGCATTTCCTGTCCACAGAGGGCACTGCTGCCTTTGCAGGTCGCCAGTGGGGTTCAGTCACAGGCCCTTACCATGTAAGGAGCCTTCCCTGGGTACCTGTAAGGTAGGAAAGGGGTTCTGGTGCCATCCTGGGTCTGTACTATCAAAGCTCTGGGTCTGGAGGCCTGGGTTTGCCATCTGGCTCTGCTACCGACCAACTGGGTGACCTTGGGCATGTGGCACCCTCAACCCATCGGTCTCAGTTTCCGCATTTGTAAAATGAGATTGTGTAAAGATTATTTCACCCATGTAAAGTATTCAAAAGAGAGCTGGCACATAGAAACCTCTTAATGAGTGCTAGCTGTCAGTATTCTTGCCATTCACTCATTCATTTCATAGATAGTCACTGCGTACCTCCTCTGAGTCTAGCCCCGTGCTGGCTGATGCCTGGGACAGGCTGGTGACCTGATAACCTGAGGCCTCGCCCTCATGGAACTTGGCAGTCCAGTGACGGGGACAGATACAGCACCAGGCAGTGACGGCCCAGAGTGACCTTGGGGAATGCACAGGCCAGAGTGTTATGGCCCTGGTAGTGGAAGTCCAGAGGCTTGTGGGTGGCCCCGCCTCCAGCCTAGGAAATCAGGGAAGGCTTCATGGAGGAGGAGACATCTGTGCTATGGGCTGAAAGGGGAGCAGAAGTTAGAGTGTGAAAGGGTGTTCCCAGCAGAGCAGACGGCATGTTCAAAGGCTAAAAGGTGGGCAAGGGTCTAGCATTTTTAATAAATTACTATTTTTAATTAAAGTTTTTGAGATAATTGTAGATTCACGTGCTGTTTTAAGAAATAATTCAGAGAGAGCCCCTGTACCCTTTGCCCAGTTTCCCCAGTGGAAACGTCTTGCAAAACTGTAGTTAGTACAAGACCACAACCAGGATACTGACATCGATACGGTCAAGACACAGAACATTCCATCACAAGGATCTCGCCGGATGCCTTTTTATAGCCATATCCCCTCCCCAGCCCTTCCTTAAGTCCCCATTTTTATAATTCTGTCATTTCAAGAATGTTATATAAATGAATCACACTGTATGTAACCCTTTGGGGGGTTAACTCTTTTTCACTCAGCATATTCTGGGGAGAGTCATCCATGCTGTCGCTCGTATCAGTAGTTCATTCCTTTTATCGCTGAGTAGTCGTGCGTGGTTTGGATGCCCCGCGGTTTGTTCAGCCCCTCGCCCACTGAAGGACATCTGGGTCGTTTCCAGTTCGGGGCTGTTACCAATAACGTGGCCATAAACGACCACGTACAGGTTTTCACACGATCGTAAATTTTTGTTTCTCTGGGGCAGATGCCCAGAAGAACACTTGCTGGGCAGTGCGGTAGTTGCACGTTTAAAGAAACTGCCACACTGTTTTCTGGAGTGGCTGTACCATCTTACATTCCCACCAGCAATGAGTGAGTGATCCGATTTGTCTGCATCCTCACCAGCATCTGGCGTTGTCGCTGTTTTTTATTTGGCTGCTTCTAATAGGTATGTAACGATAACTTGCGGTGGCTTTAATTTGCATTCCCTTAATTTGCTAATGATGTTGAATATCCTTTCAGGTGCTTGTCGGCCCCTGAAATGTCTCTTCGTGTCTTCTGTCCATTTTCTAATTGGATTGTTTGTTTTTTTACTGTTGAGTTTTGAGAGTTCTTCATTTCTTCTAGATACTAGTTCCTTGTCAGATATGCAGTGTGTAAATATTTTCTTCTGGTCCGTAGCTTTTTATCCTCTTCACGTGGACTTTTACGGAACAAAAGTTTTAATTTCGATCAGTTGTACTCTATTATTTTTTCCTTTTATGAATCGTGCCTTTGTATCAAGTCTGAGAACTCTGTGCCCAGCCCTAGATCCCAAAGATTCGTTTGTTTGTTTTCTAAAAGTTTTAATGTTTTACATTTAAGTCTATGATCCATAATGAGTTAATGTTTGTGCAAAGCGTGAGTTTGGATCAAGGTTCATTTTCTTTTCCCCCCATATGGTTGTCCATTTGTTCCAACACCATTTGTTGAAAACTGCTGTCTTTCCTCCATTGATTTGCTTATGCTTCTTTTATGCTTCAGAAATAAGTTACCACAATGAAATATCACTTCACACATACCAAGATGACTGTTATCCAAAAAATTGGAAAATAACGAGTATTTGGCGAGGACGTAGGGAAATCGGGACCCTTGCGCATTGCTGGTGCGGATGTACCTTGGTGAACCTACCGCGTGGGAAACAGTTAACACGTGAAACTGCCACATGACCCAGCGGTTCCATTCCCAGGTGTGTAGCCAGGGGGACTGAAGGCAGACTTGGACAGGCCATAGTTGCACTATTCACAGTAGCTAGAAGGTGGAAACAACCTAGGTGTCTAGTTAACAGGTGAATAGATAAACAGAATGTGGTATGTACACACAATGGCCTGTTGTTATTCAGCCGTAGAAAGGAAGGAGATTTTGATATATGCTACCATATGGATGGACCTTGAAAACGTTATTATGTTAAGTGAAATGAGCCAAACATAGGAGAAATATTGTAAGATTCCACTTATATGCGGTCTCTAGGATAGGCAAATTCATAGAAACAAAAAATGGACTGCAGGTTACCAGGGTTGGGGGGCAGGGAGGGAGTGGGGAGCTATTGCTCAGTCGTTACAGGATTTTCCTTGGAGATGAAGAAGTTTTGGGTATAGACAGTGATGATGGTTACACAACACTGTGAATGTATTTAATGCCACTGAATTATACACGTTACAGATAGTTAGAACAATAAATATTATGTATATTTTACCGCAGCGAAAGCAGTCAATGTTTCACAAACCAGTCGCGGGTATTTGTGTGAGTCTCTCTCTGGGTTCTGTCTCTGGTCACTGAGCAGTGTGTGTATTTGCGCTGTCCTGGTTACTGCAGCTGGCTGATGGGCCTCAATATTGGAGAAAGTGAGCTTCCCCACTGTGTTCATCTTTTTCAAAATCGAGCTATTCTGGGTCCTGGGCCCTGGCAGTTTGGGAGCTCTTCTCAGGCTCCCTTGTGTGGAAGATGGCACTGCGGTTTACCCAGTTTCAGAGTCACCCTGGGCACCCTGAGGCCTCATCCTCAGCCTCCACACCTGACTCCAACGAGTGTTGTTTTTCTTGAAAGTCATAGCTCTGGCCTGTCTGTCCCCCACTCTCCATGTCCAGTGGTCCTGTCTGCCTTCACCAGGTGACTGGAGCAGTGCTGCGGAGTCGTCACTTGTTCCCATACCCAGCGAGGCCCCCTCAGTCCCATCCTCCACAGACGAGGCAGCTAGAGTTCCATCTTCCCAACACAGGTCCGTCCTCGACACCTGCCTCATCCACACGGCTTGCCAGGGGCCTGGTCCTGCCACATCCTTGTGCCTCTAGCCAGTGTGTCTCAGTTGAATTGCACATTTCATTTATGTGACCCTTGACTCTAAGCCCCATGGGGCAGGGACCATGCTGCACCCCCACTCACGCAGCACGCGGTGGACACGCATCGAATTTCTGTTGACCGAATCCGTGGACGTGGGCGGGGAGTTGCATGCTGCCGGAGCTGATGACTGGGGGAGGAGAGTGGGGAAATGAGGCCGAGAGGCGGTTTTATCTGTGCGGGCCCCAGTAGGCTTTCAGCAGGTAAGGGACACTGTGTTTATGAAGGTCTCCCTGACCCCACAGAAAAATAGGCTGACTTTGAAGAGACACTTAGTAGAAAAGGAATTCTGATGGCTTTTTAACTATGAAAGGCTGTGCATCCCACTAAGTGGAAAAATGCAGATGAAAACTAGGCTGAGAGGGGCCAAACTTCACCTACCTGACTGCAAAGGATCAGAGAGTTTGACCACAGCCTGGGCTGTGGGGCCCTCACACAGGGCAGCGTGGCAGTTCTGCTACTAGGCATTTGGCCCAAAGGCACGCTGGCACACCTGAGAAATGACATCTGCACACAGTTATCATTGCAGCACAGGGGGTAAGAACGAAAGGCTGGACACCGTCAAGCTGGCCCCGTGGGGACTGGCTCGAGGCACCTCGGCCCTTCCAGGCAGGGCTGCACTTGGCAGAGACCAAGGCATGGAAAGATCACTGAGACCTATACTGTCTAAATTTTTTCTTTAAAATTATAATAAAGTTTTATTAACAAATATATAAAAATAAAAAGCCATAAAGAAAGGTAATAAAATTTAAAAATAATATAAATTGTAAGCATACATGCTAGAAAGTTCATAAAGCACAAGTGTATAGCTTAACCGGTTATTGCAAGGGGAAGATCCGCCCGGCCCCAGGTGAAGAAACAGCGGGCGCCAGCCCTCCCGAGTGCCCTTCCAGGCCCTCCCCGCGCCCCCGACTTCCGGGCAGTCACTGGCTCGCTTTTCTCTCTGGTTTCGCCACCCGCATGTGCAGCCCTGCGCGGCGTGTTTCAGGTCGCCCACTTTTGAGCTTTCTCTGAACGGAATCCAAGTATGCGTTGTTTTATGTTTCTCTGATTTATTTCACATCGTTTTGCTGTCCATGCACACGTAGCTGTGGTCACTCATTGTCACTGTGTGTACTGTTCCATGAGCCAATAGGTCACCAACTATTATCTGTTTCCCACGGATGAGCATTTGCGTTGTCTCCAGTCTCTGGCTGGTTCAGACTGTGCTGCGTGAACCTTCCCACACATGTCCCCAGGGCCCAAGGGCCACATTTTGCTTGGTAGGTACCCAGAGAGCGCTGGCCAGGTCTCAGGCCTGCAGCCTCACCTGTCCTGGATGCTGCCAGACTCCTGATGGCAGCAGCACGGGAGAGCCAAGGGATGTTCTTGAGAAAAGCAAAGTACAGAATAGTCTGCGGTGTGCTCCCATTTATGGGATTTTTTTCAGTGCGTAGTGTGTGTGTACCCATACGCGCATGCACGGGTAAGCTCCCTCAGAAAGGGAAAGACAGAAACTCTAGTAGAGGTTGCCCCTGGGGCTGAGCTGGGGCCATCCTGCCACTGTTTACTCTGGCGCATTGGCTTCTGAGCCACGTGTCCGTGCAATAAAGACACAGACACTGACACAGAGAAGGGAAGGAGAGAAAGGGGAGAAACGAAGCCCCCGTGCGGCAGAGTGTTAAAGCTGAGAATCCGAGTAGTGGGTTTTATGGGGTTCCCTGGTTTAGTCTCTATTTGAGGGTGTGTTTAAAAAGCTCTGGTGTGAGAGGATCTTGGATGACCTCTCCTGGCCCCTGAGGCCCATCACAAGAGAACCCCTCATTTCCAATGAGAAAACAAGGTAGGCTCCCTCCTCTTCCTGTCCCCTGTCACTCCCCTTGGGACCTGGTTTCCCTTGGCTGGCCAGAACTGCCGATTGCTGACTGGCTCCCGCACCAGAGCCCAAACCAGCCCGTCCGGTTTGGGGAGGTGAGGGGAGCCGCCCCACTTGGCTCCTCTCTGGGTGGCTGCCTGACAGGTGCTCCACCCTGGTGGGGGAGGGGTGGCCTGGGATCTGGGACTTTGGGGGGGGTCCCTTCCCTGCCCCGCTGGAAGCCTCTGGTTTGGAGGGCAGTTGACAGATGGGAGGTGATCAGAGGGATTTCCTTGGTCTGCGGGAGTTGGCTGCTGCAGGAGCAGCCATGACAGGAGAGTGGGAAGGACACGTGTCTGTCCCTCTGCCCAGCTGGGCCACTCACTCGCTGGTCTCACTGGGCTCATTTACTGCCACCTGCGCTAACCCAGCTCCTGCTACTCACAGGACCCCCCAGTGGGGGAGCAGTCCTACTCGATGTCGGGACTACTTGAGGGCAGGGAGTTTTGTCTAGTTTGTTCACTGCTGAATTCTCAGGGCCTTCAACAGGCCTCATGTGTGCTAGGAGCTCAGCAGCTGTGTAAACCAGTGGGGACAACATGTCAGAGACGGTGACAGCCCGGGGGATAGCACTGGCATAGAGCTGGGAAGAAGCACCTTACCCAGCCTGGGCGTCAGGGAGGACTTCCTGCGCCAAGCAGGTGCCTGAGGTAGGGCCCGAGGGTGAACAGGGGTGAACCAGGCAGCCCGACCCCTGTCCCCCCCAGTCCCCCTTGATGGAGGCAAACAGAAACTGACTTCACACGGGGAGCTGTGGCCAGTGAAGGCTCCGCAGAGGCAGTGAGATCTGCCCTGGGCTAGGTGTGAGTATGGGGCAGGGCCACAGCCCCTTCTCACTTCCCCCTTGCGACTCTTTCTCTCCTGCTCTGGAATGGAGGTCTGAGCAAGCTAGCCTGCTGCTCAGAGAAGCCGGTTTGGAGCACAGGCACGAGGACAGGTGGCCTGCCGTGGAAGGCGGGCGCCCGATCTCCCTGCCAGGGGCCTTGGGCAAGTTACTCCACCTCTCTGGGCCTCAGTTTCCTCCGCTGTAACTGGGCCTGATAAAGTGCCTGTGATGAGGTAAGATGCCCTCACGCGTGTCGGTGCTAAGCGTGGGGCCTGGCCCAAAGTCAGTTCTTCACCGATGTGGGCCGTGTGTTTTCAGAAGGGCGTGCAGAAGCCCCGCCCTCCCCACGGTCTCCCCATTCCCGCCATCCACGCGTCCCAGCCCCGCCTCACACCTAGAGATGGTGATGTGGGCGTCACCGTGATCTTGGTCTTCCCCCCTTGGCTAGGCCGCAAATCTCAGGTTCATCCTCACGGGCGAGTGGCACAGAGCCGGAGGGGCCCCCGTCCTGCTGTCCTCCTGCAGCTCTTGCCGGACTCATAGCCCGGGAGTCGGGACTGCAGCCGCCCCAGATCTCCAGCCACCCCTCCACATCAGAACCCACTCATCCCCGTTCCTCTGCCCTGCCCCCCAGCCTGGGTTTCAAACCTGGCTACCCCATCAGCAGCCTGGCCTGAGGAGCGATGGCGAGCGGGGGGCGTGCATGTGCTAGTGGGAGGCTGGCCCTGCTGAAGCAAGGGCTGTGGTTGGGGGTCCCCTGTTCATGTGTCTCCGCCCAGCCCCTCCCTCTGTTGGGGCAGTTGTGGGTCATGTGGCTCAGGCTCTCCAGGCTTGGCCCGCCCCCGTCTGTCCCTTCCCCCTTCCCCCCCTCCCGTGGGCTGGAGCCACAGCCAAGCTCAACTCCTGCCAGGGCAGGGCCGCGGCACCACCCGCTGCCAGGGAGGCTGGGGCACAGCCCAGCCAGCTCTCCGCGGTGGGTGCCCTCGGCCCGTCGAGGGCCGCGGGAGCTCTTGATGCCCGCTCCCTGCTCTCCCAGCCGGTAGTCTGTCCACTGGCCACTGCTGGTCTGCCCCACTGAGGGAGGAGAATGGAGGTGAGCTTGCCCTGGCCTCAGGCAGGAAGGGGAGGAGAGGGGAGGCCCGCACTGGGTGTGGGGAGGGCAGCCCTGCCACCTGGCCACCCGAGCCTGGAGCCTGCGTGAGCCTGTGAGCCTGTGTGGAGGGGCCACACCTTTCTTGGGGCCAGGGGCAGAGTCCCTGTGTTCTTGTGTGTGCGCAGTGGCAGGTTCCTGTGCCGGGGCTTGCCACATGTCTCAGTGCAGGTCCCTGGGCATCTCAGTGGGAGCGAATTCCTGGGGTCTGGTTTGTATGGGGGTGGTTCTGAGGGCTGCCTCCCTGGGTCACTTGGAGTTGGCCGTGGGTGTGCCTGGGTCTGTCATCGGGTCTCATTACCCACTGTGTGTAGATCAGGGTTGTGTGGGTCTTCGCGGTGTGTCTTAGGGAGTGTTCCTCCATGTGGTTAGGGGCCCTGGGTCTGCCTTTCTAGGAAAGCCTGGCGGTTGTAGAGCGTCTGGAGTTGTGTGTGCACATGTGTGCCAGTGTTTCTGGGTGGTGGCCCTGGTCTGTATGCTGTGTGTCGTTGGCATGTGTCTGTGGGTCTGTTTTGGGAGTGCCTGCGTCTCTGGGGCGTGTATGCGTGTGGGTCTTTACAGTGTTTGTGGAGAGGCCCCGGTCCGTCGCTTCTCAGGGACCCGGCTGCCCGTGTCCCAGCTCTTCCGCACTGAGAGCTTCCCCAGGCCCCTCTACCCCCACATTTTCCTACTGAGGCCTCACAGTCCCCTCCGGCTCTCTCTGCAGGGGTCTGTATCCCAGAGGCAGCGGCTGAGGCTCAGGGTGGCATGTCCCTTCCTTCCCACACTCGGCTCCTGTCCAGCCCCCACCGGAGTGGGGTAGCGGTGGCTGCTGCTGTCTCTGGCTGCTCAGGGGGTTTTCTGTGCAACCACTGTGTGTGTTCCTGTGCATCGGTGGTTGTGTGGCTGGATGTCCATGCCACGTGTGTGTGTCACAGTCTCTGTGGACAGCCCGTGCCATGTAGAGCTTCTTCATGTGCTTCTGTGTCTAGGGCATGTGTATGGGGGCCAGGCAGGGAGTTGCATGGCGGTGGAAGGCTTGGGTTCCAGGGACCTCGGAGGGATCCAGAGCCTCTAGCCCTCCCTCCTTCCTGCCCTGCCTTAGAGAGGAACAGATGAAGTCTGATCTGGTTTCCCCCGTCCCTGTGGGCTCACCCATACTCGGGTTTGTGGTGGCATTCATCCCCATTCGTCCCCGCCCCGGTCCCTCTGGGGGTGAGGGGTACCAACAGTGCCCTTTGTGTCTGTGCCCTGTTGTGCCCGGCCAGGAGAGGAGGGGTACCTGGACCCGCGGCTGCCAGAGGAGCCGCCCGGCCTCCCTGGGGACCCTGAGCACCGCCTGGGCCCCGATGAGTAAAGGAAGCAGCATCTCTTCATTCAGCCACACTTTGAGCTGTGCCCCTCTTGTGCTGGGCAGGGCTGGGGACACAGGGTGACTGAGATGGACCCAGGCCCATCTGTCTCCTCGGAGGCTTCCAGTCCAGCGGGAGAGATGGACCTGTCCTCTGACAGTGGCAAGCTGTTACTCTCCCCCATCCCAGTCCTGGAGATGGTGAGGCTCAGCAGACACGGTGAGGCAGGCGCGTTTTCTGGCCAGAGAGGACCGTGCCCACTCTCCTCTCTCATGTACTTGTTCCTTATTCATTCGGCAGCAGCAGCAACAACAAAAGCGGTAATGATGACAATAGCTAATCTGTAGCGAGGACCCACTGGGTGCCACACACAGTTCGAAATGCTTTGCATGTGTCATTTTATTAGATCGTCCAGACATTTCCGGGGGGTAGGGACTGTCATTCCCCCCCCAGTTTGCAGATGAGGACACTGAGGCCAAGAGAAGTTGAGTCACTTGCTCAGGGGCACACAGCTTGGCAGTCTGCTCTAAGCCACCAACTGTCTGCTGAGTCCTTGCACTGCCACAGTCTGAGAGGCCTGGTGGGGGACAATGGCACTGCATCTGGCCAGAGCAGGGAGCAGAGAGCAGGGCTGCTCCTCCCCCGACAGCCGACTCCAGGCCCTGCTTCCTGAGGCCGGGGCGAACCTAGATCTGTGTATGTTTATGGGATTTCACCTACTGGGGGGACTCCCAGATTTCTGGTGGTGTCTGCCACTGTGTGATTTGCCTCTTGCCTGTAACCCGAATATGCTGCCCCTTCCTCAGATTCCCACCCTAGGCCACGTGGCTGGGGCAGGCCTCCCCGTCATGGGCCTGGGGGTGGACTTCCGAGGGGTGCTTCTTGTGTTTGGAACACACACCTAGTTATTTACTAAATAGCCAGTTTCGCTCTTGAAAGACTTGGGCCCCAGTTCCTTATCGGGCATCGAGGTCAGACCTGTTGGCGGTGATGGATGGACCTTGCAGACTCCTGTCTGCCCTCTGCCCCTAGGACCCTTCCCCGTTCATCCTCAGCGTCCGGACTCATCACACTGGCAAAGGCATCACTCCTTTGTTCCACAGATATTTCCTGAGTGCCTGCCGAGTGCCCAGGCCGTACTCTAGATGCCAGGGATCCAGTAAGGACAAGACAAAGGCCCTTGCTCTCCAGGAGCCGACGCTCTACCAGGGGGAGGGGTGAGAGAGGGTACTGACGGCAACAGGCATGTGATGCCAGGTGGTGATAAATGCCACTGAGAAATGGAAGGCAGGGGTGCACATTTTGTCAGGGGGGTCAGGGAAGGCGTCTCTGAGGAGGTTTTATTTGCACTAAGACCTGAATATCAAGAAAGGGTGAGCCATGCAGTTAGGGGCAACAGGAACCGTAGGTGCAAAGGCCCTGAGGCTGGAATAAGCTTGCTGTGTCCAAAACTAAAGAGGAGGTGGCCCGCGTGGTTGGAGTGAAGTGAGGGGAGGAGACCAGGTCCCGCGGTCGCCAGGCCCAATGGGCAGTGAGGTGTTATGTCACAGTGGGGAGTTTGAACGGGGCGTAGGGGGGGGCTTTGGACGGTTTTGTTTAACACTTCTTCAGATTCTGCGCTAAGCAGAGCAGCCTTTCTGATCCTGGTTCTGGTCATTGCTGCTGGAGTTGTCTGTCCTGGTTCTTGTCCCATAAACCTCTGGGGTCTGCTGTCTGGAGCGGAGGCCTTGGCTGGAGGAGCCAGGGCTGCTGAGGAGCAGGAGGCTGAGGGCGCATCAACGAGGCCTCTGTGGGTCGGAGTGGGGGCTTCTGCGATCCGGTGCTGATGACTTCCCCTCTCTGAGCCTGTTTCCTGGCTTGGGAAACAGGAAGGAAGAGGACTCTGCACCCACCCACCCAGCCACCCAGCCACCCACCCAAGAACTGTTCAGAGGGATCATCGTGGCCAGGTCTGCATGCTTGGCCCAGGCCCAGGCCGGAGTCAGCATTTCTGTGTGGCGTGAAACGTGTGCGTGTCCCCTCCATCCACTCAGCTGCCTCGAGGGGCAGCCTGCTCCTTGTGCTGGGGTCCTGCCGTGACCAACCGAAACACAGCTCCTGCTTATGCTGAGCCACCAACGTAGCAGGGAGACAGCGGTAGACCCTCTCATAACCATGTACGTGGTAGATGATGCTCACGGCCCGGAGAGGGTGGCCCGATGCCAGAGTGGGCCAGGCACTGTGGCATACAGTGACAGGCAAAACCAGACCAGACCCCCACCCCAGGGAGCTCTTATTCCAACTGTTACAACAGGTAGCGCTGGTCCTTGGCAAGCCCTGCCGTCTCGACCTTTGTAGCAGGCCTGGAACGTGCCCACTTTCCCCCTCTACCACCCTCACGGGGCACTGTCACCCTCGTCTCCCACCGGGCCTTCGCATCTCCTCCTCCCTGGTCCCTCTGCTCCTGTTCCACCCCCAGTCTGTGCCCCGCGTGCATCCAGAGGGGGCCTGTGAACTGCTTCCGGCCCCATCCTTCTCCGGCTCATAACCTTCCTATTGCACCATGTCACTCAGGTAAAGGCCAGCATCCTCCCGTGGCCCCCAGGTCTCTACGCCACCTGCCTGGCCTCCTCTCTGCCTTTTGACGTCATCAGGCACGTTCGCGCCCAGGACGGTTTTCCTGGCTGTTCCCACTGCCCGACACTCTTCCTTCAGATGCCCAATGGCCCTCCCTCTCCTCACCCCTCAGGTCCCTGCTCGAGTGTCACCTTCTCAGCAAGGCCCTCCCTGACCACTTCGCTGAATATTCTGACCTCCCCTAATCCTCCTGATCCCCGATTATATTTCTTCTCAGCACTTACCGTCTGACTTAACTAGGTATTTTTCTGATTTGTCTCATTTATTGACAGTCCTTCCCTCTCGAATGTGAGCTCTACAGGGGCAGGGATGTTTCTGGCCACTACTCACAGCCCCGCCCTGGGCCTTGCAAAGATCAGCCTTCAGTAGACAGTGGTGTTCGGATGGTGGGTGGGTGCGTGAGTGTCATGGGGTCATTTGTGGGTAGGTAGGTGTTTGCCAAGGAGGGGGCTCGGGTATGTGTCAGTTCCAAAGCTTATAGCAGGGTCTGGGGAGGATTCTTTGGGGGAACTGGGCTCAAGGCAGGAGGCCTA